>NC_081560.1:31876453-31997453 GCF_022355385.1 Mustela nigripes | reverse complement strand
CATCAGGCTCCTTGCTCCGCGGGGAGCCTGATGTGGGACTCGATCCCAGGATGCTGGGATCATGACCTGAGCCGAAGGCAGCTGCTTAACCAACTGAGCCACCCAGGCGTTCCACCCTGTGTCTTTTGATTGGGGCATTTAGCCCATTTACATTAAGGGTAACTATTGAAAGTTATGAGTTTAGTGCCATTTTATTGCCTGTAAGGTGACTATTACTGCATATTGTCTCTGTTCCTTTCTGAACTACTACTTTTAGGCTTTCTCTTTGTTCAGAGGACCCCTTTCAATATTTCTTGTAGAGCTCATCTGGTGTTCGCAAATTCTTTTAGTTTTTATTTGTCCTGGAAGCTTTAATCTCTCCTTCTATTTTCAATGCTAGCCTAGCTGGATATAGTATTCTTGGCTGCATGTTTTTCTCATTAGTGCTCTGAATATATCATGCCAGTTCTTTCTGGCCTGCCAGGTCTCTGTGGATAAGTCTGCTGCCAATCTAATATTTTTACCTTTGTATGTTACAGACTTCTTGTTCTGGGCTGTGTTCAGGATTTTCTCTTTGTCTCTAAGACTTGTAAATTTTACTATTAGATGATGGGGTGTGGACCTTCTTATTGATTTTGAGGGCGGTTCTCTGCACCTCCTGGATTTTGATGCTGGTTCCCTTTGCCATATTAGGGAAATTCTCTACTATAATTCTCTTCAAAATTCTCTTCAATATAACTTCTGCTCCCCTCTCTCTTTCTTCTTCTGGATTCTCAATTATTCTGATGTTGTTTTGTCTTATGGTATCACTTATCTCTTGAATTCTCCCTTCGTGGTCCAGTAGTTGTTCGTCTCTCTTTTGCTCAGCTTCTTTATTCTCTGTCATTTGGTGTTCTATATCATTCTCTCTTCTGCCTCATTTATCCTAGCAGTAAAAGCCTCCATTTTTTATTGTACCTCAGTAATAACTTTTTTGATTTCAACCTAGTTAGATTTTAGTTCTTTTATTTCTCTAGAAGTGCTTTTATTTCTCCAGACAGGGTTTCTCTAATATCTTCCACACCTTTTTTGAGCCCAGCTAGCACCTTGAGACTCGTCATTCTGAACTCTAGATCTGACATATTACTAATGTCTGTATTGATTAGGTTCCTAGCCTTTGGTACTGCCTCTTGTTCTTTTTTTTTTTTTTTTTTTTTTTTTTTTGTGATGAGTTTTTCCGCCTTGTCATTTTATCCAGACAAGAATATATGAAGGAGAGAATAAAATACTGAAAGAGTGGCAAAGACCCTAGGAAAATGTGCTTTAACCAAATCAGAAGAGACCCCAAATCGTGAGGGGGAGAAAGGGGGCAAAAAGTAGTTTAGGGGGAAAAAAATTTAAAAAGAGAAAACATATATATATTAGACTGGTGACTAGAACAGGGTCGCCGACTTAATTTTGGGAATATTTTGGTCTCTTAGAAGAAACTACCTCCCAAAATTTTAAAGAATGAAAAAAATATATAAGGGTAAACACGATGAAGGGATGGAATATGACTATAAAGATGAAAAAAAATTTTTTTTAATTTCTAAAACAGGAGTCGATAAGATAAGTTGGGTGGGAGAATAAAGAAAAAGAAAGTGGAGAGTATTTGCTCAGGCTGGAGACTAGAATAAAGCCCTGTGCTAGATTTGGGTATAGTTTGATCTCTTAGAAGAAGTTGTATCCCAAATTTTTTTAGAAGAAAAAAACCCATGTGTATACAAAAAATAAAGTTAGATATGATGAAGGATAAAATATGACTATACTAATGAAAGTTGAAAAAATATTTTTTTTTTAAACTATCACCCTTTGAGGGTGACTAGGTTTTCTATTTATTTATTTATTTATTTTTTAAAGATTTTATTTATTTATTTGACAGAGAGAGATCACAAGTAGGCAGAGAGGCAGGCAGAGAGAGAGGGGGAAGCAGGCTCCCTGCTGAGCAGAGAGCCTGATGTGGGGCTCAATCCCAAGACTCTGGGACTCTGGGATCATGACCTGAGCTGAAAGCAGAGGCTTTAACCCACTTAGCCACCCAGGTGCCCCAAAAAAGATTTTTTTAATGAAAGATATTATTATGACAAACTAGTTAAAAAATGTTAGAAGAGGAAAGAGTAAAAGTTAAAAAAAATTTTAGCAGAAGAAAAAAATAAGATAAAATAAATTAACTTTGCAAGACTAAAGAATCATGGGGAGAAAGCCGTGAATTCCATGCTTTGCTTTCTCCTTCTCTGGAATTCAGCTGTTCTCCTTGGTAAGTGAACTTGGTCTCGGCTGGATTTCTTGTTGATCTTCTGGGGCAGGGCCCTGTTATAGTGATTCTCAAGTGTCTTTGCCCAAGGTGGAATTGCCCCATCCTTAACAAGGACCAGGCTAAATAATCCGCTTGTGTTCGCTTTTGGGAGCTTTTGTTCCCTGAACACTTTCTGTAGAGTTCCAGAGGACAGGAATGAAAATGGCAGACTCCCCATCTCTGGCCCAGAGGAGCTGAGAGCTTGGGGTCTCAGTCCTCGGTGCTTGCTCAGAGAAAAGGTCTCAATCACTCTCATCTTCCTGGCCTCTGGCTCCGCTCTGACCTCACCCAGCCTGTGACCAAGCATCTCTGTCTCTGGCACACAGCTCTGCCTGGAGTCTCCGAACCCCACAGATCCTGCAGTCTTCTGGGAGCGTTCTCCCCAGATCATGTGGTATCCCTGCTCACAGAGCAGTGGCCTGTGCCACGGATCACAATTCAAGGTAACCCTGAGTTGAGAGCTCACTCCTTGGCTCCCTCTCTGTAGCCAGCTTCCCTGCTCTAATACCTGTGAGCTCTGCAACACTCAGACATCCCTGATCCTTCTGTGACCCTGTGGAACCTGAGACCACGCTGTCCCTATGTGGGCTTCACCCCAGCTTAGCCTCTGGAGCAATGCTCCTCAGTGGAGCAGCCTTTTAAAAGTTCTGATTTTGTGCTCCATTGCTCTGCCACTTGCAGGGAGCCAGCCCCTCCCCGCATGGTCTATCTTCCCATTGCTTTGGAGTCACTCCTTTGCCGGTCCTACCTTTCAGAAAGTGGTCAGTTTTCTGTTTCTATAATTGCTGCTCTTCTTATCTTTAATCTCTTGTTTGATTTGTAGGTATCTGGAATGGTTTGATAAGCTATCTAGCTGATCTCCTGCTACCTGATATCATCTCAGCCTGCTACTCCTCTGCCATCTTGACTCTTCCCCTCAAGGTATTTTTTTTGTTGTTGCTTTTGATTTCTTCATTGACCCATGTTTAGTCTGAACAACCCATGCTGTTTACTCTCCATATATTAGTGAGTTTTTTCAGTGTTCTCCTAGTAATTGATTTCTAGTTTCATATCCTTGTGGTCAGAAAAGATGCTTGATATGATTTCAGTCTTCTTAAATATGTTATGACTTATTTTGTGACCTAATACATGATCTACCCTTGAGACTGTCCACGTGCATTTTAGAAGAATATGTTCTTCTAAATGAATATGTTCTTTCTTGGTGTGCCAGTTGGTGGCTCAGTTGGTCAAGCGACTGCCTTTGGCTCAGGTCATGATCCTGGCATGTCATGTTTGAGTCCTGCACTGGGTTCCCTGCTCAGTGGGGAGTCTGCTTCTCCCCTTGACCTCTCCTTTCTCATGCTTTTTCTCTCATTCTCTCTCTTAAAGAAATAAATTAAATAAATAATCTTTAAAAAAAAAGAATATGTGTTCTGGTGTTTTGGGGTAGAATGTTCTTCATGTATTTGTTAAGTTCGTCTGGTTTAAAGTTTGTTTAAAGCCAGTGTTTCCTTGTTTTCTGTCTGGATGATCTATCTAGGAATGTGAGTAGTACATTAAAGTCCCCTATTATCATTGCATTGCTCTTCCATTTCTCCCTGTAGGTCTGTTAATATTTGCTTTATATATTTAGGCGTTCCTATGTTGGGTGCATAAATACCTACAAATGTTGTATGCCCTTGTTGGGTTGACCCATTTATCAATGTGATGCCCTTCTTTATTGTTGGTGTTTGTTTTAAAATATTTTGCCTGATATAAATATAGCTATCTGAGCTTTCTTTTGGCTTCCATTTTCATAGAATATCGTTTTCCATTCCTTCCCTTTCAGTCTATGTGTGGCCTTATGTCTAAATTGAATTTCTTGTGGCAGCATATAATTGGGTCTTTAAAAAAAAATCCATTCATTCTGTGTCTTTTGAGTGGGGAATTTAGTCCATTTATATTTAAAGTAATTATTGTTAGGTATGTACCTGTTGCCATTTTGTTTTCTAGCTATTCTATAGATCCCTGTTTCTATTTTCTTCTTCTGTTATTTTCCTCTGGGACTTAATGACTGTCTTTGGTGATAGACTTAGATTCATTTCTTATTAAGTTTGCACATATGCCACAGGTTTTTGCTTGGTTATTACCATGAAACTTATATAACTTATTTCTATGACAGTTTATTTTAAGTTGATAAACCTTAAGTTTGAACACATTCTAACGCTCTATATTTTTACTTTTTCACTCAGACTTTGTTTCTGATGTTACATTTTATCTTTGTATCTTGTGTATCCCAAACTAATTATTATATTTACAGTTCTTTTGATTACTTATATCTTTAAACCTCAAACTAGTTTTATGAGTGATTAATGTACTGCCTTTAACATATATTTTCCTTTGCCAGTGGGATTTATTCTGTGTTTTCCTGTTGTTAATTAACATCCTTTTGCTTCAGCTCAAAGACAACCCTTTAACATTTCTTGTAAGCCTGGTGTAATGGTGCTGTGCTCCTTCACCTTTCTGAGGTGTTATCTTATTCTTTTTTTTGAAACATATTTCTGTTTCTTTATTTTGCCTTATTACCTGTATTGGTTTCTATGTGTTAGATGAAACAGTCACATCTCCCAGTCTGGAAGAGTTGGTTTTATGTAGAAGATAAACCTTATTGTTCAACTGTCTGCCCTAGCTCTTGGTTGACTCTCAGAACTTTGTGGTTGTACAAGCAGCCTATTTAATTTTTAATAGTTCCCAGTAGCTTTATCCCCTGATCTACACACCTGGAGAGTACCTGTGTAGTCTCCAGGTGTGTGCCAATCTTGAAACCTTCCCCTAAGGCCAAAGCTCTAGGACTAGCAAGTAGACGTCTCAGAAAGGCTTGGGATGTTTCACTCTGCTCTCCATGCTGTGCCTTGGGAATAGTAGCCTGCCAAGAATGGTCTCTTGAACAGTTACAGTCCTGGGAAACCAGGAATACCAGACCCATGGCCACCAGAGCCTTTATCAAGGAATATCTCCTGGATTGCAGCCCCACAAACTAGTACACACCTGTGCAGAGTGTGTGGTGTTGCTGTTTTGGAGTGCAGTGGAATGAGAGTGTGGAGATATCACCCAGCTTCCAAGGCCTCAGGAAAGGGTTACAGTCAGCCCATGAATGTGTTTTCAGATAGAAGCCTGTAAGACTGAGGCTGTGATGATAAATTTAAAATCTTCCAGTGTCTGTTTCCTGTTGCTGTGTCCTGGGGTGGTAATTGTTTAAGAATCCTTTTTACATTCAGTTACAGTCCTGTTGGATCCACCAGCACAAGCTGCACTGGGTCCCTAGCGCCAGGCAATGTAAAGGTGTTCTTTGGCAGCAGCTATAAAAATCAGGGCACCAAAAAAGGGTTTCCGCTCCTTTCTGTAAGACACCAAGTTTGAGCAGGAAGAGGAGAGCACAGAGATTGCAGCCACCAGACTCCCCTTTTCTCTTCCTTCATTCCTCGAGAAGCTCTGGCTTTTGAGTTCCCTTTCAACTTTGGCTCACTCTGCCAAAGGTGGAGTTTATGGTGAGGTTGTGCCTCAGACCTTCATACTTTCTCTGTTGTTTGCTCCATGTGGAAGAGTTGTACCACCAGTTTGTTCATTCTTTCTTTCCTTCTTAAGAAATTGTCCCAAATATAGCTATAGACTCAGTGAATCCATGTTAGGAGGTCAGTTCAGGATCTTCTTATATCACCATCTGGAACCAGATTCCTGTACTGTGTTGATTATTGTAATTTTGCAATACAGTTGGAAATCAGTATGATGCCTCAGCTTTTTTTCTTTCTCAGGATTGCTTTGGCTATTCAGGGTCTTCTGTGGTACCATGCAAATTTTAGATTTTTTTTTTTTTTTAATTTCTGTAAAGTATGACATTGGAATTTTTTAGGGATTGTACTGAATTGTAGATGGCTTTGGATGATTTGGAAATTGCAACAATAATTCTTCTAATCCATGAACCATATAATCTTTTAAGTTTAGTTTTTATTTCAATTTTAGTTTTAATTTAAAGTTTTTAATTTCAGTTTTTCTAGTTGGCAATGTGCATATTTAATTTATTACCTTATACCTTTGAATAATATTATAATATTTCAGGGATAATCTAAGAAACTTAGCACAGTTACTTCCATTTCTCTCCTGTGCCATCCTTTGTGCTTCATCATATATTTACTTCTATTTAGGTTATAAACACCATTCATTGTTACTTTTTTCCTTTTGAGCAATGATCTTTTAGATAATTTAAAAATAATTTTATTTCCCATGTGTATCATTTCTAGCATTGCTCATTTTGGGGGGTAAGTTACACATTTTTATCAGGAATCAATTGAAAACCTTCCTTTGGTATTTCTTGGAGTGGAGAGCTGAGGACAGCAAGTTTTTTTGTTTGTTTTGTTTTTTGTTCTTTGGTTTTTTTTTTTTTTATCTAAAAATACTTTGTCTTCATTTTTGCTATGAAATTTACTGTATGTCAAAAACTTAGATGGAAAAAATAATGTAAGATATGTCAATATTTTTTATATTGATTACTTTTTAAGATAATGTTTTGGATGTAGTGGTTAAATAAACGTTATTTCACCTTTTAAAGTATGGCTACTAGAAAGCTTGAAAATATGTATGTGGTTCACATTTTTGGCTAATATTACATTTTTGGGGGGCAGCACCGATCTCTCTAAGCAGTCTTTTAAAAATATAAATCAATGCCTGACATTAGCTTAAAACTCTTCAGTGACTTCTCATTGTGCTACAGATTCTTAGCAGAGTCTACACTCTCTGCCACACCATCCACCTTCATCCCTTTTAGTTCTTCCCTTGGTGGAATGTGTTTCAAGCCTCAGGCTCCTTCCTGTTACTTCCTTAGGGCAGTTGCCAGTTCCATAACCCATGACTCCTATGTCCCTAGATCCCTTTCATTCTTCAGGTGTCAGAGTAAATGTTAGGTCCTTGAAGACTTTTCCTTGAACTAGTCTGCCCTAAAGATATCCTTCCTCCATGACCTTTCCCAAGTGTGCTCTGTCACACTGTTCTACCGGTTTCCTTTACAGAACACATGGAATATGGTTATTTTGTTTTGTGTATTTACTCACAGTCTCACCCCAATAGGCTGTAAGCGCCAAGCTGAGCAGCTTCCAGCACATCCTAACACTTTATCCCAGGTCCCAAGCACTTAGTATTACTATAATGAATGAAGATCTGAAGCCACTCTGAACAAACTTAATTTTGAATTAGCTAAGGAGAAATGTGTTCTTGATTTCCTTAAAATAAAACCCAAACGATGTTCAGGGTATAGTTAGCTAATACTCTTTTAAGGTATCAAAATGTATGGGAACAACTAACAGGGTTTCTGATTTTCTGTTGTGCTTTTTTCTGGGGAATAAGAAAAAGCTCTAATTTTTTTTTTTTTTTTTCCCACTGAGGATACTGAAACCTAGAGACAGAAAGTGTCATCTTAGCTTTGTGGCCAGAATTTGAGGACATGGATCCTGATATTCCAGTGTCACCTTCACCATTAACTGCATATCCGTTCTCAATGTATTTCCATAGTCCCCTTTAATTAACATTCAACAGACATCTTAGTCTGCAACTAAACGTATTTGTTTATAGTCCAAACCAAACAAAGTTCACTGATTTACTCTTTTAATATTTGTGGAATGTTCCCTGAGAAAAATGGATCTTGTAAAAGGGGCAGCATAGAATTCAGAAAGTATCCCATAACTTCAGAGACTGACTTTGCTATAATGGGTCATAATTGTTCATAACCGGTGACTAAGTCGGGTGATGGCTAGGGCTAGCCAACTGAACTTGATTTTCAGTTATTAGGTATTAACTACAAAGAAAAAAAGATTGCATTTTTAAAAATTCAACCTTGTGTCTCTCAAAATCGGTTACTTAATCAGCTTTTGTGAAGTCTCTCCTTGTTTTCTTTTATGTAAACAACTGCAAAATAAGGTAGTCTATTTTGGAGACACCTTCAAGTTCACATAAAAGGAAAATGGAAATTGCCAGTGTATTTTATAGTTAATAATTTCCAATTACATATCTCTCACTTGTTTCATACACTTGTAGCTCTATTATGAGCATCAGATTTTAAACCCTCAGTATTTGTGAACTGATTATACTTTGAAAAGATGTTGGAACGTCACAAGGAGATGTAAGATCCCTTATTTTAGGAAGAGGGGGAGGAGTAGGAACCCTTGTGTTACCTCATTTAATGCTCGTGAACAACTTGTAGTGTTGTCATGACCCTCCCTAGCCTCCTACTGAGAAAACTGCATTAAAGAAATTAAGTAACTTGAGTTAGACCAGCCAGCCAAGACCTGGCAGTGCTTAATTCAGCCCCAGGGCAGTTGATCATCAAAGACCTTCTTATCCCACGCTAACCACCCTCCCCCCACCCCCCGCCGCCAATAGGCGCCCTTATATTGTATTGACTTTGAAAAATTTGTGGCCATGACCTGCAGGAAACTATGCCTCACATCTCAGCCCAGCACATTCATGTTTACATGTACGTCACGGAAATAAAAGCGTCATAAACTGTTTTTACTTGGATTGACAGACACTATGACATACTGACACTTTCCATTCTACTTTTAAAAACTGCTAGTTGTGACTCACTAAATTGATATAATGATCCATTAGATCTCTACCTTTATTCTGAAAGACCCTGAGCTAAATGACCTCTTTAGACCACTTGCAGTCTGCACGCAGAGTGATCCTGACAGGTCGAAGCTGGACGGATCAGTCACTGTAAGCTCATCGCGCATTTTGAATTTGGTTTGGTTTTCTCTGGTGCCTGAGTAGTCTAATGGGATCTTTAGTTTCAGAGAAGCCCTAAGATAAAATAGAATACTTGGGAATTCAAAATGGATGTCCTCTGAGCAGGCGTACCTAAGTGGGAGGAAGCACTCCTCAGAGCCACCTCCATCTAGGTGTCCTGGTCTCTGATTTGGGGAGCGTTCTTCAGTGTCTGTG
Source organism: Mustela nigripes (assembly GCF_022355385.1). Taxonomy (NCBI): domain Eukaryota; kingdom Metazoa; phylum Chordata; class Mammalia; order Carnivora; family Mustelidae; genus Mustela; species Mustela nigripes. The sequence continues at coordinate 31,988,212 of NC_081560.1, read as the reverse complement.
AAAACAGGAGAGTAGTTATCAAATGCCACCACAGCACTAAGAATTTGAGTCCAGCTCAAAGGAGTTAGTGTGTTGAAGCCTAAGACTAGTTCCCTTGGCCTCTTTCTGCTCTCCACCCTCTGTCCCTTGCTCTAGTCCCACCCCCTCTACCCCGCACCCTTCCCTGAGCAGAGGTCAGAGCTGAACACCCCCAGGATTTGCCCTGTTCAGACGAAGCCCAGGCAGAAGGCCGACACGTGTTGGAATCGAGTTCTTCCCTGTTAGATCTTCTCTGACTCACCCCTTGTGGCATAATCTTAACCACCCATTAAGATACTTGCAGATCTTTTTGAAAAGTTCAATAGTATCAGTGTATATGTGTGTGTTTCAATGTAAGTAGCCATTCTGGTCAAGAGAGGGCTTATACTAGTCTTAGACAAGTAAATAATTCTTGGTACAAAATCATACCTTTTAGGGGATATTTATGAGAGAAAAAGAGGTTTTGTTCACTGAACACCTAACTCTTAGACCTCCACTTAAACTTTTTATTTAACACTTTTTAACAGGGATGGGCGTTTCTGTGAACAGCTAGTGAAATACCAACAGGGAGAACACATATTATACCTGAACACAAATCTCCATTGCATGGATAAACTACTAAGAGCTATAGATAGAAACTACAGCAAAATTGTTTCACTAATTCAATATTTTATTGACATCAAAGCATTTTTTTTTTTTTTGACATCAAAGCATTTTAACTTTGAGTTGTATATGTCATTTCCTTAGTAATTTTTGAAGAAACACTTCCAGAAAATATTATCAACTTTTACCAGTTGTGCTACTAGAATTAAATCGAAAAGGGAGTTAACTCTAAATTAATTTATTGAAGCCTTTGCAGTTTTATATTCACTTAGGTACAAAACTTTTGTAAGAAAGATAACACTTTTATTGCATTATATAATTTCATATTTTATAGGAGTCATAATGCAAACTCATAAGCATAAATATACATAATGCAACCAATCAGCAATGTAACCATTAAAAGATTTAAAATGTAAAACTAGAATTTAACAGGCAAAATACTTAATATGGCTTTTAATGGAAAGTAACTGTTTAGAAATGATTTGTTATTGCCTCATTCTAGTCATTCAAGTGAACATAAAGTTATGATCTCTATTTAAAAGACCATGTACATTTTATAACATGTATGCAACATGGTTCCTGGACTTTGTTAAATATACATATATACATATATATACATATACAGTACACTGACAGTTCTAGTACCCCTGAACATGTGGATTACAACTATTACAATATTTCTATTATAAAACTACTTGAAAAGTTGGCATCACCTCCTGGTATTGAAGTTCAATCCTACAGAATTGGAAAGAAAAAAGAAAAAAAAAAAAAAAAAACCCAAAACGTTGGTTATAAATACATTCTTTACAAAAAAAATTGAATCGTGGTCCCGCACTCATACTTTATATTACAGTGAAAACATTGCCTTCATTTAAAGGTATTTACATCTTATCCTTGTTTTCTGTGTGAAATGTACAGAAGTTAAGAGTGAGACGATTGTAGGCAGGCCTATTTGTTTGGTTTTTCTACTTGTTCGTTTTTGTGGAAGTTTCAGATCTCTTCTTTTGAGTTGTTGTTGATTTCTATTTGCCTTGTATTACTGCTGCTGCTGCTTCTTTTGGTGTTCTGGGAACACTGGGTGACTTCACTTCTAGGAACAGGAAGAAAAGATTTGACTCTTGAAACACCCAACTCCATCTTTGACTGACTGTTGCCGCATCCGGTCGGTTGGTGGCTGCTGAAAGGACTGACCTCCTGGAGAGAAGAGAACAGAACAAGCCGGTCATGTCTGACCTGGCTGCCAACGGCTCGCAGCAGTTCTTTCCTCCTGCTCTGGGTCTCTGCCCCAGCACAGAGGAGTTTCTCCTGCAAAACCAAACAGCAGCCTACGGAGAGGAGAGGCTAAAGGATTAGCTTCCTCCAGACCCTCCACCTGATTTTCATTTAGGCCCTTCATGGCCTCAAGACTCCACGAATCGAATGTCGGAGTCTGTGAGCTTCCTGAAGTCCTAGCCCCGAAGACATCCCCAAACTGGATTGGCCAGAGCTGCTGTCTCTGTCAGGAGCTGCACAACACTGAAGTCTGTCACCTCCGGTGAGTCACCTAACTTTTCGACACTACACAGTAAGTGCTCAAAAAATATGTGTTAGCAGTTGAACTACAAGACAGGAACCCTGCTCTGGTGGTTTCTCCTAGAGCAGAGAACATGCGTGCTCTGACAATGGGGCTTCCCTTCTAGGGCATCAAGGCTTGCCCACAGCTGCAGAGCTGCACAGGCGACATTTGTCCCCAGTCTCAAGAGTGATGACACTGGGCCGGATCTCAGGCTCCCATCTTCCGCTCAAGATGTTTGCCCTCTAGAGTGTCTAAAATTCCGCCAACCAACCCACATGAAGGAAGGCCTCCTCTGTGAGCTGCTCCCCATGCCTCTCAAGCAGTTCATCCTGACTTTCTCTCCTTTAATGCAACTAAACAGTAATGTGACCATTAAATGCTTTACAATGTAAAACTAGAATTTAACAGGCAAAACAGTTAATGTGGCTTTTAAAGGAAAAGTAAGTAAGAAAGGAAAGTAACTGTGTGGACTCACTCCCCTGGCAAGTGCATTCTCCTGGGTATGTTCTTAAATCAAGAAAATGGAACTTAGCGCTGGGCCTAGTAAAACCAAGTCCCACTTATAATTTGGTCTAAAACACCAGGAAACTCAACACATACAGTATATTTAGAAGAAATGGCATATTGTAGTAAAGCCAGCTGGATGGTATACACAATTTCTGAGCAGGGGGAGGGAAATCTCGAAGTGTCAGGGCTCAGAGAGAGAAAAGCTGATACATGGCATTCTTTGCTGCTTCACCTCATCGTCTGCACCATGAAGGCGAGGGGTGGGCTGGTGGCGTATCTTCATGGTCTGAGACAGGAAATGCTGACATGAAGTAAACAAGAAGCTAAACGTACTTGGGGTGCCTTCTTGACGACCAGGGACCATTAAGGCTGGGACTGTAAAACAGGGCCCGTGACTGAAACACAGAGGGACATTCCTGCCCTGGAGCAGCTAAGCCCAGGTGTTGAGGTGTTCTCCCTAAGGCTGAGCAGTACGAGAGCCTGGGACTATGAGACCCTGGGGTGTTCATGCTTTCTGGGCTACAACCCAAAAGTTCTATTAAACACAGAATGTTACTTATCTTTGAGCTTAATATGTACAACATTTGATAACTACTAGTTTGTACAGAAAGGTACGGCACCTAAATTAAATTTTAAAGTAATATTGTTAAATTAGAGCAATTCATTCATTTAATATTGACTCACAGCTGCAAACTAGGAGGATACTATAATCCCTGCTCTCTAACTGGGGAAGTCGGGGCCAGTTTGGGAAACACTGTAGAGAAAATGGCAGTGAGGTGGATCTTTGAGGCTGGACAAAATGGAGGGCCAGATCAAAGCTGTCTTAGAGCACTGGCCGCACCTCAAAATCACCAGTGAGCTTTTAAACACCCCAAAGTGCAGGCTGCACCTCACACCAATTATATCAGAACCTCTAGAGACGGTGGGGAGCATGATCTGGTCACTGGGGTTTAAAAACAAAATCCTCAAGTGGATTTCATTATGCAAAGATGGGAACTTTTGCTTTCAGGGAGTCATTTGGTTTCCATGAGAAGAAAACATATCAGCATCTGTTGTATTCGTGATTTAAATATGGGCATTTGTTTTTAATTTAGAAGGCTAACCTGCCACCAGATTAATACACCCCACTACTTTCCCTTACTGTTGGAGCAGTAAGGAATTCTGTTGTGAGAAATGATGACTGTTGAAAGTGATTGCAACTAGCCCAGAGAGCTCTTTAAAAAGAATTACTTCCTGATAACAGAAGAAACCGGGCATCTAACCAAGAAATGCTAGCTGAGTTTATCAGGATAGAAAAGAAATAAGCCTGCCAAGTTTCAGAAGGCTGTCCAATGTGTTACTTTGCCCTCTGCTGGCAGGTTCTGAGAAAGACACCTCCTCGCCCTAGAGGAGCCCTTCCACCTGTGTTCAGTGCGCTGCGAAGCAGAGGGAACTGTCCTAATACCTACCTCAGCCCCACCCCACGATGCCTTTGTAAGAGCCCAGACAGTGTAAAAGGACATGTGTTTTTAAAGGCCTCTTTTTAAAACAATGCTGTCCTGAGTTCCCTGAGCATAGCCCACTTTCAGTACTGTACTTTGTGGACAGTACCTTCTTGGGGCAACCCGTACTGTGACAGACAAACAGGAGTACGAAACCTTGTCTCCATTAGATATTTAAACAATGCCAGTTGGTCACTACCAGTCAACATTTTTATGTAGGAAAGTCGCTTGGCCCTGTGGAGAAATAGTGGTTCGGGGTTCTTTCCACACCTCTGTGGCCTTTGCATGGACTGACTGTTCCGCAAGAACCCTAAAGAGTGGTCCTGGGGGCCCAAGAAATGTGTTCAGGAGGGGCAGCTCCTGACCAAAAGGTCTTCCAGCCAGAATTCACAATGGGGACTCCACATCCCCTCCTTAGGTCACTGTCCCTTACATGCTCTCCAAATTATGTGTTTGCCGTGCTTTCTAAACAGTTCCCAGTCGGGGAGACAGACATGGTGATAGTGTGAGCAAGGAAGGTGATGTTCTTCACAGACCATCATGTTATGTATTTTTCATCTGGGATCTCAGCCTTGCCAGTGCTTCCCACCTTCTTTCTTCCCCCAAAACCTACCGCTCACATGTAACTAATTGGGACTAGAAGCTCAGGAAGCAGTGGGAGAACAGGGCTGTGGTGAGCAGCTGATGAATAATTTAGTAGTCTCAGCATGCTCACTTCATCATTCTTCCCTCTGCAACCCTCCCCATCCCAGGTCTTCCTAAGCCGCCACAGGAGAGGTTGAGAACAGGATGTGAACCACACACTCCATGTGACTGGGTGAACAGACCACCTCTTACTAAATGCCTCTGTGAAATCTGCATTCTCACAAAATTACTACTGGGTAAGAAGTCATTATATTCTTCCTGTTCACCCAGGAGTACCACGCTGGGCCATCTCTTGGCACTGATTAACCAATCATAGAAGTTATCTTGAGAAGTTCATGAAGCCTATTGAAATCCTGGCTCTGCCACTTGCCATTCTGACTTGTTTTTAAAGGAAAGTACCACATGGAAACCAATGCATGCTATGGCAAGTTAAGACACTGAACTTTTTGAAGGAGGACTTTTTTTTAAAAAAAGATTTTTACTTATTTGACGAGAGTACAAGCAGGGGGAGGGAGATGCAGCCTCCCCACAGAGCAGGGAGCACAAAGCAGCCCTTGATCCCAGGACCCTGGGATCAGGTCCTGAGCTGAAGGCAGATGCTTAACTGACTGAGCCCCTGCCCAGGCACCCCTAAAAGGACTTTACATTATTTAGCCTGTTAGAATTCTAAAATGCAGGAAAATTTAAAGGTCCTCAAATGAATATATTTTAAAATAGAAGAACCAAGACAGAAGTCATACATTATACTTTTGTACATCATTCTTCTAAGCTATTATCTAATAAACAGTGATCTTTCTAACCTTGATTAACTACTGAATACACTTACCTTTACTTCTCTTTTCACAGCTGTGGTTGAAATATAATTCATGATTCACACCGAAAGAAGATTTGGGAAGTCCATTCCATAGCAATCCTTTTTTGTCTCATTTTGCAGGAAAACGGGCACTTACCTTCGGTGACACTGGCATTCTTGGATTAACAGTTGCTGAAAAGGCAGGGCTGTTCCCTGGACTATCAAACCTCCTTAAATCATCCCTGGAATCAGCAATCTGGAAAAATGACCAATTATCAAGTCACAGGTACACACTCAAGGCACAACTTAAAGTCACTACAGAAAATCTCTGTTACCTTTTTCTCTGACCCTCAGGAGCTCTATGAGCACACCCTCAAGGCCTGGACTACTCACAACAGACTCCAAGGCTTTAAGTGAAACTATAAGAAAATGCGTAAGAAATTATCTCTAAATCAAAAGATGACCAGACGAGCCCTATAGGAAAAAAAAAGAAACTGTCCTGGCAAAATTGTAAGAGTCTAATCATTACCTTGTTTTTCCACTGTGTAAATATTTTAGCTCATTTCTGGCAAGGTTATACTAGGCTGTCAATTTACCTGTGTCCCAGAGATTAGGATGCAAGCGTTTCCGTGGAACCTCTACATTGTAACTGCCTTCTTATCCTTCCTATCAAGTAAAAGGCATTGGTGAAGGATGTCTGGTTCAATTTGCTACAGCTGACAGAGTGCCAAAGCAAGTTGAAATCGATGCTGCTGACACCACCTTTGAGATTCTGGGTCACTGATTCCTCTATTTGGATCTCAATTTTCATAGATTAGAGACTATATGTATTACACAGGCCAAATTTTCTTGCAAGGAAGGCTGTGGCTGTTTCTCTGTCTATAACATGAGTGCTGTGATGACCTCTTATGGATAGGTGACTCTTATACCCACAGTAGAGAAAACAAAAGGAAGAAAAGCCTAGGGAAGGTGTAATTTGAGCTAATGCAATCAACATGCGATTTTAATTTCCGGTCTTTCAGAGGAGTTACAGAACACAGGCTGTACTTCACAACTTCTTTATTATATAAAAGATATTTTGGAAAAAGGGGCTTTCCTAAGCAAGGCAAGGAGGGTTTGATTAGCCATAGTAGTCAATCAGGAATTTCTTTCTGGGTGGAAATGTGTGTTAGGCTCTGGCTCTAGGGTATCTTTCCTGGTCGGGGAGCCAGACTGTGTCTTAACCCCTCTGGGCTGCTTACCTTGCTTATGTCAGATTCGGATTTGCTGGAGCACATACTCTGCAGTTCCTGGACAAGGTCTGCTTCATCATCTGAACCCAGAGAGAGTCTCTGTTCCAAATTCAATGTCAATGATAGATCGTTCTCTAAAGACCTAATACAAAGTTCAGAAAAGAGTTTTTAAATATCCTATAAAAGAATCTGTCATTTGATGGCAAAATTCACTCACAGGATTTCGGGATCTCCTGCTCAAAATTTTATTCATGGAGAAATCTACTTGGTTTAGAATATTCCAGTCTCCTTTCCTTCCCTCTCTCCAAGTCTAAATGAAACTAAGACATGAAACACTGGGTAAGTAAGGGGCAGTGTGATATCCCAGAACAAACTTGGCTCTACCACTTACTAGCAACATGGCCACGGTCACATTTTCTTTCTTTTTCTTTGCTTCCCGTAACACTTCAGTTTCTGGGTAATCAATATGATAGAATTACTGGGGAAATTACATAAGCCGCCCTCTAGAATGGCTTCAGCCATTCGCCTGGCCGAAAGAAACGTGTGTTATGGTTTCCTTTATCCACCTTCTCTCTCTTTATACTTCTCCCTTCTGCAATTCTGTGAACTTGGTTCTAAAGGGTACCTGTCCACTTTATGGGTTACAGGACACACACTTTATTGGGTTACAACGGAGAGCTATTTATACAGTGCCCAAACATCTCCGTTCTATGATTAACCAGATTATCCTTTGCATCTCAAAATTTGTAAGCTGAAATAATTCCCTAGGAGAAACATAATAAAATGATCACTTTAAACACTCAGCACCTAAAACCATGTTTCATTTTAAAATATTGGTCATCTAAAACCTGTTTATAAAAGTTCACAAATGGAGGATTTTATAGTATCTTTATGGCAAATGCATTAATGATCAAGTTTGATTAAAAAAATGAAGCCCTTTTTGTTTTCTCTACTGTGGGTATAAAAGTCACCTATCCATAAGAGGACATCATAGCACTGGTGTTATAAGGAAGGTTGTGGCTGTTTCTCTGTCTATAAGAAAATTTGGCCCGTGTAATACATATAGTCATAGTCTCTAAGCTGTGAAAATTGAGATCCAAATACAGGAATCAGTGACCCAAAATCCCAAAGGTGGTGTCAACAGCATTTAGTATTTCTAACCTTTTCAACAAACTAAAAGGAAAAAAAGTTTTATGTTAAGTTATATTAAGCTTAAAGAATTTTTTTTTTAGATTTGATATGAAGGGGAGAATAAGCTATCCCCAAATGTGTCACTTTGGCCTGTGGGTTATTTTGATCTGAAGTCAATCAAGATCCAGATGACTCAAGGAAAACTTACCTCTCCCTTAAGTACCGAAGAGGATTTAGAATTTATAAAGAGCTACTTCCAGAGCTAAGTTTTTTATCTGAAATACCCACCTGTCTGGCAGGCCAAGCATCTGCTCTTCCTCTCCTGTGGATCAGCCCCTCTGCCTTGAAGCCCCAAGCCCCTATACCATTCCTTAGCTCGGGATGGGAACATAAACCTCAACTGCGTGACTGGCCCTTGAGTCTCTTACCTTTGGTACTCCCAGACCCAGGAACTCAAACTCATTTTTCTCCTGGCACTTTGTCTTATATGTCAGTTTGATTATTAGACCAAAGAACCTACAAGGGAAACTTTTCCCACCATTACACATTCATTCATTAGATTTCAGTTTAACACCAGCATTTGAAAGAACTTTTTAAAAAAAAAAAAAAACATATTAACAGCATTATAGATAAAGCAAACAATACAGGTTTTATTTGTAGAAGTTAAAGGGAAACTTACTTTTGTTTTGACAGAGAAGCATTTCTGTTATAATTCAGCTGAGATATAGCTTTAACTTTAATACCTGTTTAAAGAAAAAATGTCATCATTTTCAATAGAATCAATCATTGTCCCTGTGCATCTTGAACTCTGCATTTAAAAGAAACAGACTTTGGACTCTGTTTGATACTGTTTTGGGACTGAATCCATCTCTTGGGGACTTTCTCCTCAGGGCAGTGGCACTGGATAGAGCTCCCTGCACAGGGATTGCTTTTATAAGTAAATGGTCCCTCTTCTAAAATTATATGAATGCTGCTAGCACAAATTATCTCTAAAGAATGGTTTTGAACAGTTGATTTTAATATATCTTCAGGAAGAGATCATCAGAGACCATCTCTATACTGATTTCTTTGCCCATATTTTTGTTGTCAGAAAGGGTGGCTCACAGATTTCCCTAATGACCGGACAGGTGCCCGGGCTTGGTCCCTGTCTCCTGAAGCCCATGACTTGCCATCATCATAGCCTTTCTGTTTTGGGTCAGGAGAAAAAGAGGCTTTGTCTTCATGGAACTTTATGATAACCCATAGTTACCAGTGTAGAATGCAAAGTGGTTTCTATTTTGATAAATAATGGCTTCAAACCAGTATCAACCCAAACTGTGTAATATCAAATGTAATTACTGGGATTAAAAACTTAACATTATAAAAAATTAAATATCCTAGTTACATACAATTTTATCTTTTGAATGTGGTTTCTTATTTCTAAGAATTTATTTGATATATCAAATAGTTCTAAAATATGAAATTATAAATGATTTTATATTTATATTCAGTAATTTAACTTTTTACTATTTTACATAAGTTTTCTGAGCTGGACTTGATGTTATTGTAAATTCATATTCACTTTATTGCTTTTGTCAACTCTACTGTATACACTGACAATGCATATTGTTTAGATAATTATTTGGCTCAAGCCAGAGGCTGGTCTTAAACCCTACAGATAATTGTAATAAACTCAGAAATGATAGTGAAGAGCCTGGTTGGGCTCTGGTTGGGTATCCCATATCTGAGTGCTTATATGGGATTACAGGGGCATGGATGGAGGAAAACAGCATCAAACTTGCAAGAAGCAAAAACATGGATTGTGGATCCCCATGGTGCCAGGAGAGGTGATAGGGACAGAGAGCCAACAGTTTCTGAACCTCAGTCTTGCTACCTGGAAATGGAGACGCTAATCCTTATCTGAGAGCTCTTTTGCACTACACAGAGGAATAAACAAGTAAGTGGAAGGTACAATCCTTACTGCAGATGGCACCCTGGGAGTCTCCAGGCCATAGGAGGGGGCTGACATGTAATGACTCTACTCCCTGGATCCAACACTCTAACTCTGGGAAGTCAGGACAAGCTCTTAGAATCAAAATATGTCCTATTATACTTTTTTAAGGTGACTGCTATGTTTTTATAAGTAAGCTCTCATTCAGTGACTTTCTATTCAATCATTAAAAAGAAAAAAATCACAGTTCACACGCATGGGGTAATTCAAAACTGCATGTGTTAATATTAAGCTTGCATTTTATGGATTTTTAAGTATGAAGACGTCTGCATGAATGAACAAAAGCAAGTTTTCATGTTTTAAGATTTTTAGCATATTCTCTTCTAGAAACTCTACTTCTATAAAGTGGGCATGAAATTATACATAACAGGGTATGTTGGGGATGAGAGGGCCTCCTGAAGACCCAAAATTACATCTAGGAGAAATAAATGTACAATGCGTATGAGCTTGGAACATCTTTTCATTCTTACTCAAATATGGATTTCCTGTAGGGAAGACAATTTACCCTATTAACAAAGCCAAAAAGAATAGGTCTAACATCAGAGATAAACATTTTTTATCTTGTTGAAAACTTTTTCTCAGAGAGGATGTTTCATTATACTGAATCAGTTTAAAAGTCTAGGAGAACGTAAATCCTAAGAGGGCAGGGATTTTTGTGTTTGCTGTCTTTACAGGAGAAAGAAATGTGTAAAACGGATTCACTCTTGAAGGCCTTACACTGGGATCAGACATCTCTCTCTATATATACTTTAAAAAATTGAAGGCTGGCTCAGAGAGGACCCAGAAAAGGAGAAAACAATGCCGAAGTACAACTGTTGTATTACATCGATTTGATGGTGGATGCCACAAACCAACGATTATTTCCCAGGTACGGGGCTCCCAGATATTTTTGGAAATGTACCTACTACCCTATTCATTCCATGAAAATATGCATTGAAAAACTCAACTTTGTGGAATGCATAGTGAGAAAAGTATAAGCACACCTTCCCTCCGAAAGCAGAGGGCGAGTGCCCACGTTCGTCCTGGCAGATCAGCCGCCTCACTTACCTTCCTCGCTCGGGCCCGGCTTACTCCAGGACGGTGGAGAGAAGCGGCCAGACTTCTTGCGAGGACTGGTGCTCACTTTTCTCCAGGCCCCACTCTCTCCTTTCTTTCTGCTACAGCTGTTGTAGCTTGAGACTATAGATAAAGGGAAAGCTCCTCCTTTGAAATCAGCTACGTGCTGGTCCAGATCTGAAACAATACAAATCGTGTTTTGCCAAAAAGAAGGCCGTGATCATGTGGTTTCACAGTCAAGTAAAACAGAACAATTGCAATTCTCCAGGAAAGACTCTTCAAAATCATGGCTGTGCTTACTATCCTAGCAGGGATGTTGTGACTCAGCCAACTGTACTTGGAGATCTGGAATTATTGAGCCAATAATTTAAAAAGCAAGTTCTCCTATGATCTCATTTATATGTGGAATTTAAGAAACAAAACAGGATCATAGGGGAAAAGCTGAAACCAGAGAGGGAGACAAACCATAGGAGACTCTTAATCATAGGAAAAAAACCTGGGGGTTGCTGGAGGGGAGGTGGGGGATGGGGTAACTGGGTGATGGGCATTAAGAAGGGCACGTGATGTAGTGAGCACTGGGTGTAATACAAGACTGATGGATCCATGACCTCTGCATCTGAAAATAACAATACATTATATGTTACCTGAATTTAAATAAAAGAATTTTTAGGAGGAAAGGCAAATAAAAAAATTTTTTAAAGTTCTGGGACAATGGTGTCAAATGTACATTAAGATCGAGGTAATTTCTTTACTTACGAAGAGAGAAAGAAGAGCTCTCTTGAAACGAATTCAAACAAGTATTATGTACGAGTGACTTTCCTTCCCTCCCCTCCCAGCACCAGCCCACGTACCTGCTCTCTGGAGGGGACAGCCATGCAGCACCGCCTTATTGAGCAAGATGCTGAGAGCCGCTTTAACCACAGCCTGCTGCCCTTGGCTCGGGCGGCTTCTGGCGGCTGTCAGCCCCAGGCCCGGCTGTCTTCTCACAGAGGCTCTTGACAATACTGCTTCTTGAACTCTGGGTGCGATGACAGCATTCCACAGCTTAGCCATCCACCTTGCAAGAGAAGGGCGGTTGGCAGTGAGGCCCAGTCACACCACAAAGGACTGGTTTGAAGAACGTGGAAAAAACACAAGTGTTTCTACAGATACACTAACTTTCCTAGGTAGATTCGAAATAAGTGCAATTGGGGTGCCTGGGTGGCAAAGTTAGGCAGCTGCCTTGGGCTCAGATCTCAGGGTCTTGAGATTGAGCACCGCTTCGGGCTCCCTGCTCAGAGGAGAGTCTGCTTCTCCCTCTCCAGCTCCCCTGGCTTGCATTCTCTTTTTAATAAATGACGTCTTTCAAATAAAAAAGTGCAATTATCCAGTATCAAAGATGTTTGACTTTGCCTCAAAAATATGATGTTTTAGGGGCACCTGGGTGGCTCAGTGGGTTAAAGCCTCTGCCTTCAGCTCCGGTCATGAACCCAGGGTCCTGGGATCAAGCCCTGCATCAGGCTCTCAGCTCAGCAGGGAGCCTGCTTACCCTCCCCGCCCCCTGCCTCTCTGCCTCATTGTGATCTATGTCTGTCAAATAAATAAAATCTTGAAAAAAAAAATACGATGTTTTACAAAGAAGAGTGTTTACGTGTCTTTCCTTTTACCTTCTAAGATCACGGAGAGCAGGAATCAAGGCTTAAGTATATGTTGAATGAATACATAAATAAAATACATGGAAGGGAAAGTAAATTTATAGGCAGAGGTCTAGAAAAAAGATCTCCTGGAAACTGATGTATACATAGCTTAAACTTATTTGCCCTATGTCCTTACTAAGATGCATATATTTTAGTATTTCTGAAATTGGTGTAGATCTTGTACTCTGTGGCAAATGAAATCTGTCTACCCCAAGGCAAAGGCTTAGTGTCTGCCTGTGGGTGTGCTTAGCTCTGCAGAGCAGGGATGGGGTCACCAGCTGTCTCCCCAGATGGACTCTTTGTAGTAACAGCTGTAGCAGTGGGACTTTACCCAAGTTTGGGGCATCCAACAGCAATTAAAATTCCTTTGTTGCAACTTTAAAAAAACACTAGTTTCAAGGCTGTAGAAGCTAAACCGCATCTCCTGCTATAATGAAATTTTCAAAGCTATTACATACTGGCATAAGCCTTTCAAGACTGTTAAAACTCTTACCCAGGTATCAAGCGTCTGTGTATTGTAAGCTTCTCTTCTGTCTAATGATATGTAATTCAAGAGGAAAAAGGAACTATAAGAGGGGAATATAGACAAAAATCAGGCATCAGACCTGCACAGGTACTCCTAAAGGTACTAAGAGGTAAAGATGGTATACGCTTTTGTTTAAAAAAAAAAAACAGTGCTTCCTGAACATGGCTGCTGGGAGACAATATGCATGTGTGCATATTGAGTGTTCACTTCGGTTCTCGACTCTCTTTTCAAGGATGTTAGTTAGTATAGCAAACAGCCTTGGAAGAGAGAGAGACAGTGTCTCCTCCTAGAGCAGAAGGCAGATTTGTTTCCTTACTAGCATAATGAAAGTGATCTTTCCTGCCACGGCAAATGGTGGGTAGATCTGCTAGCACCCCCTTTAGGAGCCTGGGGGATTCTTAAGCTCCTGAGTTCAGCAGCTGGAATGCAAAGCCAGCATCCATCACCCCCCAACCCAGGGCCTGAGATGCTAGGAGAACCACTGTACATGTGACACACAGGCCGGGGCTGCGCGTGAGTGAGGGAGACCTTGGCCTCCAACCCAGCCTCTGCATCTGCAGCAGCCTACCTTGTCAGCTTGCAAGTAGGGTACACGTCTCAGAGCAGAGTCTCTATAGTTGCTGGCAATGACTGAGCTCCAGACAGGAAAGGCCCAAATTAGATCCTAAGAATCCTGAGACTCTGGATGTGAAAAAGCCTTAAATTCAATCATAATACTGATGAAAAAAAGAGATGATCACATGAATAAATGTATTCCTGATCTTTATCAAGAAAATGCTGTGTTATCTTAATATTGTAATTCTTCCTTTTCTCCCAATTAGCTGTTATGAAATTGACCATTTGTTACAATAGAGAAGATAATTTGTGTGCCCTGCTTTCCAAAATGGACTTTTGCCCAGGATGCCAGAAAGTACAGAATCAATGCTAACAGTTAATCACAGAACTTACTAAGGTGGATTGTGACACATTTTTTTCCTCTTGATTTTCTATTTCATTAACTTTATTGCTAATACGTCTATTCCCATAAGCTGTTATAAAGGAAAACATGGCGACTATTTAAGTCTCATTAATAAGGAAGGGTTTTCTTTTCTTTTCTTTCTTTCTTTTTTTTTTTTTTTTGAAAGAGTGAGCAGAGGGGAGGGGCAGAGGGAGAGAGAGAATCTTAAGCAGGCTCCATGCCCAGTGCACAGGGCCCGAGCTCATGAACTGAGCTGAAATCAAGAGTCAGATGCTTAACCAACAGAGACACCCAGGCACCCCAACGAGGAAGCTTTTTAATTCATCAACAGAATGTAAGCTTTTGTGTTTTGTCATAGGGTCCTCGATGACTTTCCCATGTAAACTTTCCCAGGAGAACACCGCACTGCATGTTGAACAGGACTCAAAACTTCTGTAACAGATGGAAACCGCTATTTACTAGTCCTCAGAAAGAAGTCTCCTCTGGACCTACTTAGCAACGGATGAGTCACGGTCCTCCTCTGACAGGAAGCACAGAGCTCCTCACTCTCGCACATCCCGAAATGGCCACAGTGCTGCTTTAAATAGGTAAATGAGAAATGCCACTTACTTCACTGTCGCTTGGGCATGTCCTGGCACTACAGGACAAGACAGGAAATACTCTGGCCCGAGAAGTGCTTCAGGTGTGCCCAGGCGGGCCAGGCAGGAGTTGAGCTGCCGCCAGACAGCCAGAGCCCAGTCGACGGTCTTGCACACAGGATCACAGGGTGAGGGCACCTGACCTCTGAACTGCAGAGACAGAGAGTCTCAGTGTGGGGCTTGGCTTAGAACAGTGCTTTTCATTTTGTTTTTAACAGGTCAAAAATGAAAAACAGAAACATTTAAAACTACAAAACAAAACCCTAGCTGCATCTGAGCCACCTAAGGTAGCTAAAGGAGGGACAGCTAATACATAGAATTATGTGTGTTCCTTGGGATACAGACCTGTGGCTTGTCACAGGAGATGAAAGTGTTCAGACACAAAAGCGCAGTAAGAAGACTAAGAAAATTTACACAAATTCTTAAATACCAGTTCTGCTAGACATTATTATTCACATGCATACAGAGCACTTCACAGGGCCTTGTACATAGGAGGCGCTAAAAAAAGATTCTGACTTCATGAAACAAGGAATGACCTTAAATATTTCAATATTTGGTTAAGTGACAAGATAGTCCATTCTAGATCTGTGGCTTGTTCACCTTGTATTAATTTAAATTTCCCTAGAAGGAAAGTCTCAGTTAAAATGCGAATAACTTCATCAAAATGTACAGAGCTCTGCTGGCATAACGAGATTCATTTTCAAATTTTTAAACATGCCAATTTTAAATGTAAGTATGTAATATACCTAGTCTCATGGTAGCAGTTCTTTTCAGAATTATGTTCTACAAAATCAAGTCCCTTTTTTGTAGTATAGAGGGCTCACAAAAGGACAAAGATTTCTTTAGTGTTAAGAGAAATATTCTTCAATTATTTAGAAATCAGATATAGCAGTTAATTCAGTATTTTACCAGAAAGGGATTCCTATAAATCTTGGTTTTACCAAGTAATTATGATATTAAGACTGGGGGTAGTTTATGAATATGGGTATATCCTACTTGAAGGGATATAATTTAGCCAACTCAAAATGAAAGTGTGGTTCAGCGATCCCAGCAGCAATGTTGAAACAGTATTACTGTGTTACATGAGGTTTTGGGCACTCTTATAATTTCTCTTCTCTTCAAAAGAGGAACAATTGTTTTTCTCTGATATTCCTCCAGCAAGAATGAGATCATGTGCTACAATTAATGACAGCTATTTATTTATTAATACAATTACAATGATTATTAAATACTAGTATGATGCCTGGTATTGTCCTGAAAGGCCTCTGATATGCCTTTCAGGACCTGGAAGAAGAAATTGTGATCAAGGGCCAGCATATGTCTGAGTGCCCCCCAAAGATTTGGTTCTGTTCTGCAGTCACAAGATTTCTGAGGTTTTGCAGGAGTCATTCATTCCCACCGCACATGTACCCAAGGAATCTGTTTTACTAACCTACTACTAGTGACTCTTGGTAAGCAAAAGGCATTATCCCTCCCCTCTGTCTATTCTTCACAGCACACCCCACATTCCCATTCTCAAACAGTGGAGAAAAGAGCACAGCTTAAAGCGTGGAACTTTCTTTTCAAAATAAGTAAAATAAATCCTTCATAAACTATGTGTACCAGTGAGTTGGATGTGGGAGAGGTGCATTTACCTGAAATAGTGTCAATCTACAGAACAAAACTGGGACTTTTCAGAGGATAACATGCAAATTCATGAGGCCTTCCACATTTTTCCCTTAGGTAAACTATGGGCTTTGGGTGATTACGATTTATCGATGTAGGTTCATCCATGGTGAAAAAAAAAATGTATCATTCTGGTAAGTCCTGCAGATTATGCGTGTAGGGAAGCAGAGGGTATATGGGAAATCTGGGCACCTTCCTCTCATTTTTAATGTAACCTAAAACTGCTCTTTAAGAAAATAAAGTTTTTAAGAAAAAAAAACTAGTATCCTTTGTGATTATTTATGTGGGTTTTTTTTTTGTTTTTGTTTTTTTTGGCAAAGAGACTTAAATATTAATGATAATACTAACGGAGGCATCAGTAATTTGCAAAGCTATCCACCTATGACTGTCATTACATACATTTTTCCTACTGGTGAACATGACAGGATGGCCTAGCTTTGGTCAAAAGCATACATTTATGACCAGCCAATGGACTTTAACAGAGCTCGGGGTAGATGATTTCTCTGATTAGGAATTTCAGATACTAATTCACATCACTACTGGAAAGCATAGTTTACTGAAATACCAAAACCATTCCCACTCCCTATTCCTCTCCATTCTCCTCCCGTGATCCCGCACCCAAAACTGCACGCACATCCACATACCCTAACACAATGGACACAGAATTTTGTTCAAGGACTTGGGGGAGCGCTTCCATCTTGGGAATGTAAGTCTAGCTACAATCTGGGGCAATGGGGTGGGTAGAGAACCAGTTCTGATTAATGAAACAGGCAAGGAAATTCTGTCTCTGAGAGTTTCAGAAAAAGATACTTTCTTCCCGGATAAGGACACTGAGAAGGCCAAAGCTCTCTTTCCCTGTGGTGGTGTCCGTGTTCCCACTTTTGAAAATGCTTGGGTGCAGGTGTGGTGTCTCAAGTCCTGCTGACAACCTGCAACCTTGAGAGGAGCTCAGAACACTCCCCCAGACCCAGGAGCTGACATCATGGTGCTGAACAGATGTCAGCAACACCTCCCACTAGACAGGGATTATGGAAGGAAAACATGCCTTTTTGTCAAGTAGGTAACACAGTGGGTGTTGCGTTGTTTACAGCTCAAACTATTGTGATAGAAGATCCTGTCTCTTCCAAATGTGGCCAGTGGTGCTGGATTACGGGACAAAGTCTTACTAACTCAAGCTCTAATGTTTCCAGTCAGTCCTGATGCTCAGATCCTGACTCAACTTCAGAATATTAAATAGCAATGTACTAGGTTTAGTCAGCACCAATTTTGTTATTTGGGAGGATACAGAATATTTTATTCCAAAATAATCAGGAGTCATATTCGCTCTTGAAAATGTGTCAAAAGCTAAAGAATTTTAATTTTTCATGTGACTTTTTTATATTTACTCTAGCACAGAATAACAGTCACACATCAAAACTAGCTTGAGTGGATGGATAACATTTTGAAGGCCCCAAGGAAGCAGTAACTATTCTTAAAACAAGTGATCAGTTTTCTTAGATACCCTTCTACAGCATTTGGGACTTGGAGAGATTCCTTGAGAACAGTTAGTAACAGCAGTAAAACCCATTTGTTTTCCTTTTTTTTTTTTTTTTAAAAATACTTAACATAGTCCAGGAACTGTGTCAAGTTTTATATGCGTTATCTTACTTAACTCTGGGATATCTGAAACTTGCCCTTGCTGAGGCCACATGGTCAGTAAGTGGTAGAACTCCAGACCGCACCCCTGACACTAACACCCCCTCTCCTGGCAAGAAGCTGCAGCTGCAGTTCGTTACCTTGTTCATGACTTTCCTTCGTAAGAACCTCGGCAGCAGGCCCTGCATGGGCTCGCCGTCCCACCGCAGCTGAACCCAGCGGAAATGCTGCTGCACCAGCAAGTCAGAGCCCTGGAGACAGGCCTTGGCAATGGTTCCCATCAGAAAGCAGTTCTCGTGAAAGTAGTAACACTCAGATGTTCCATTTCCTAAAACAAACCAAATGGCCCAACCTCAGCAAGCCATACGATGAGACAGACAAAGTCAAATGAGCCTAAGGAAGAACATGAAGTACAACTCAGACTCTGGGCAACAGAATGCTGAGAATCACACAGAACCTTCCTTTTGGGCAAGCTCTTGCCACTCCCTTTACCTTTTTGCAAAATCCAGGGGCTTTCGGTGCTGCGATTTTCCAGAGGGGCCAGAAAGTCCCCCAGTAACTCAGACAATGAACATTTTTCCAAATTCTCTAAGACGATGATGACTTTCTTATTCATGGGAGACTGTTTCACGGGGATCAGACAAGCTGTGGTCAGAAACAAAATTTATATATACAATGGAATACTATACAGCCATCAAAAGAAATGAAATCTTGCCATTGAGACAACGTGGATGGAACTAGAGGGTATTATGCTAAGCAAAATAAGTCAATCAGAGAAAGAAAATTATATGATCTCCCTGAAATGAAGAATTTGAGAGGCAACATGAGGGGTTTGGGGGGTGGATAAGGAAAAAAATGAAATAAGATGGGATTGGGAGGGAGAAAAACCACAAGAGACCCTCAGTCTCACAAAACAGAAGGTTGCTTGGTGGGCGGGGTAGGGTTAGGGTGGTGGGGTTATGGACACTGGGAAGGAAGGGTATGTGCTATGGTGAGTGCTGTGAAGTGTGTAAACCTGGCGATTCACAGACCTGTATCCTGGGGCTAATAATACATTATATGTTAATTTTAAAAAATTAAAACAAAGCAAACAAAACAAAATTTAGTGATTAAAGCTTTCACAAAACCTGCTATGAGCTGGTTAAAAATCCAAGTCTGAAGATAGAAAGTGTTAGCGAAGATGTGACATAATCAGAATGCTCTTTAACTGCTGATGAAGTAGGAGGACTCTGGAGAAGAGTCTGGCATCGGTTAATACAGTTCCAAGTGTACACATACGATGATCCACTACTGGTTTCACGACAGATCCCAATTAGGATCAACCCCGATTCCCGCTGACAGCAGAACAGATACACAGGAGTATATTCATAGATTGGAGAGGACAGTGAACAAACGCCCACAATCCTCAACATGGACGGTCACAAACAATTCAGTAAGAAGCAAGTCGCAAAAGTACACACATAATATGATTTCAACACATAGAGTTCAAACACGGGCAATACTGAATATAAAATTTAGGGATTCACAAGGGAGTAAAAGTAGTAAAGGGATTTAAAGGTAGTAAAATGATATAGAAAAGCAAAGAAATGGTTATCACAAAAGATGGACCAATGGTTTAGCTCTAGAAGGGTTTGTGAAGAGGGCACATGGCCACATTCTGGAAGTTGGGAATAATCTGTTTCTTGGCCTGGTTTGGTACTTACGTGGTTACTTTATTTAAAATTATTCACTGATCTATAAATATGGGTAGTATGTATTTTATGAATATATATTTCAAAATACAAAAGGTCAGAAACCCGTAAGTGACACTGAAATTACACCTACATGTAATATTCATAAATTACGAAGCTAGGACCTCAGAGAGAGAAGCAGATCCATCCTTTCATTTTACAGACCTCAGAGAGGTTAAAGAGGTTTGACTTGGGTTTCATGACGGTTGTGAGGAAGGACTAGGACTTTGGTTTTTTTTTTTTTTTTTTCAAAGACTTATTTGTTTGAGAGAGTGGGTGTGCACATGCTCATGTGAGAGGGGGTGGGGGAGGGAGAATCATCTGGCAGACTCCATGGTGAGTGCGGAGCCCAGTGCAGGTGTCCACTTCACGACCCTGAGATCATGACCTGAGCTAAAATCAGGAGTTGGATGCTCAAATGATTGAGCCAGCCAGGCACCCCAGGACTTCTGAACCTTGCCTTAGTGATCCTCCTTATGAAAGGGGCATTAAATTGCCTACCGACCCAACACGAAAGATAGAAAATAAATGGAAGGTTGTGATTATATATAGGAATCAAGTAAGTCCATAGATGGAATGTACTTGAAACAGTGCTTAGCACCTACTGAGCACTCCAATGTTAACGCTATAGTTAAAGCATATTACTACTTCCCACATACCAGTGGATTATAACATTTTTAATTTTTAAGATTCTAAGGTGCCTCAGTCTTAGCCAAATTAACCTTGAGAAAAAGAGATCAATTTAAAATACATAAGCAATTTTTTCATGTAGTCCATTTCTCCCAAATATTCATTATAATAGATTATACGCTAGTCCCCCTTGTTACTCTAGACAAATGCATTTTCACTTTCAAAAGAACTCCTTGAACATTATAAATGAATCTCTTCTGAGACTGAAATAGCTTCTCTGCACACTGTGAAGCTTTAAAACTAGAACACTAGAAACAGTAACAGCCCCTCTGGATGCGGTCGTTTTGTGGGGGCGGTAACCAGCATCCACTTGTGCTCAGTCTCTTTCCACACGGATATTCGGTACACAGCGCTTCTCCGCATTCACCTGTTCTTTCAGAAACACACTGACTGTGGAAGTATGATGAATCTACAGTTCATTTCAACAATGATAAACCAACAAACCTTTTCTACGTGGTGATAAAAACCAGAGCGGGCTGAATGGCTCAAGGATCTGCTTTCCTATACCCAAGGACTAAAGGCCTCCATCCTTCCTGAATTTGTGTCGAGGGTACAGCTAGCTCCAGTGGCCTGAAGCCGCGGCTCCAGCCAGACTCTCCATAGGAACACGTATCTGCATTTCCACAACTGTTCATCCATGGCCCTCTTGCTGTATGCCCTAGGCTAAGTGCTGTGGCATACCAGAGGGGACTGGTTCTAACTGGGCGGGGGGGTGTGTGTGTGGCATTTTAAAATGCATCTTTTTCAACGGATAGCATGTTCCGAGGCAGTCAGGAGAAGGCTTTCATTAGCAGAGAATGAAAACGGGGCAGGAAGAGACTAAGCCATCAGGTCAAGGTCAGAATAGATGCAAGAGGGCAGGACGGTGAGGTCAAAGCTGATAAAAAAGCTCCAGTCAGGGCTGGCTAGAAGCCTGGGGTGAAGTCACATCAGTGGCATGGGATCAAGCAGCCGCAGCTGTGGGCAGCGGTCCTGCAGCCACCATGTCCTCCTCCCGGGGCTGCAGGGAACCCTCCCCGGATGCGTCCCTAGATGTTCTGACTTCACTGCGCTGGGCTGGGCCACTGGCACCTTGCGTGCAGCCTGGGGTGAAACTTGAGGATATGCAGCCTCAGAACGCGGCCACAGATGACAGGTGGAAGAACTAGAATGTTGTGTCGGGAGGGAGAAACCACTGGCTCTGGGAAGCCACGCAAGTCTGAAAGGAGAAGGATAAACAGGATTGGATTTCAGCTTTGAGATCGCACTCTGGTGCCAAGAACGCCTTGAGAGGAAAGCCAAGGAAAACACACCTACAGGGGTCTGATTGCTGAGGTGAGTGCAGGAGGTAAGAGTCCAAGGCCAAGGTACAGATCAAAGGGGTTTGAGATGGAGTCAGGAGAGCCGAGGGGCTGGCCCTCTTGAGAGAGGTGCAGAGAGGAAATGTCAAGAGACAGTGCTGCTGTTCCCGCTGGAGAAGAGGCCGCACGGCTCGGGGAGGCCGAGCGCTCCTGAGAAGAGCACACGTGGGGCGCAGGCGTGGGGGATGGGTCCGGTCTCAGGGACTGGAGGAGGGACGCATCCTGTCGGAGAGGTCCAGCGGGTGGTGGGACCTGAGCACGGGAGCAACCGGGGAGAACTGAGGCTGGGGATAAAATGAATACGTTCACGGGAATGTCGGAGATCTCTTGAAAACCACTTAACGTTCTCTTAGGCCCACAAAAAAAGGGCTGTATGGCTCCTCCATTAATCACCCCTTAAACGGACAATCTGTGCCCTAGACAAAAAGGGGGTAGGGCTGCCGTTCAAAGCAGCTGGGTTGGGGTCCCCCTCGTCTTGGTTTATCCTGGTGTCCCATCAGGTACCAACCCAGGGTCAGGGAGACGGGGCTTCTCTGATGAAAAGCTTTGTCTTCAACAATGCCAGTCTCAGGACCTCCTTTACTAAGTCACACCGACTGCTCTAACTACTCAAGTTCAACACCCTAAACTAAGTTGGTCCAAAGGTAAATTTTTTTTTTTTTAAAGATTTTATTTATTTATTTGACAGAGAGATATCAGAAGCAGATGGAGAGGCAGGCAGAGAGAGAGAGAGAGAAGCAGGCTCCCTGCTGAGCAGAGAGCCCGATACCGGACTCGATCCCAGGACCCCGAGATCATGACCTGAGCCGAAGGCAGCGGCCCAACCCACTGAGCCACCCAGGCGCCCGCAAAGGTAAATTTTATTTGCTCAACAGCATGTGCCTCCTTCAGATTATTTAGCGGAGTTTCAGGTCTAACCAAGCCCAGGAGCAGGAAATTTCCAGTCTGAAGGATAAACCAGCCTCTGCTCAGTTGCTACAGAGATGAGAGAGGCTACACACTCCATGCGAGAGCTGGAGATTTCTACCAACGTCTTGCCAGAAAGTTAGTCATTTAGATTCCCTCGCCTTAAATACTTCGAAGCCCTATTTCTGAAATGAATGGACTCTTTTTGTCTGTTTTTGTTCCAACTTTATAGGCTGTGCCAGCCCCACTCCTCTCCTGCGGACCGATGGTCTTCATCAGACACTTCCTGGGCTGGGTTCAGGGCTACAGCCCAGTTTTGTATGACCTTGTATTCAAAGTTCTGGAGATTCAGTTCTAAAGCAACAGTCGATGGTTTCAAAATAATTAACCTACTACATTTATAGTTAAATCCTAACTTCTTTGTGTCCAAAGTGACCACAAGTCTGGATAATCTCCCCCCTGGGATAGAAAGCAGCCTGGCTTTTACAGTCCACTTAGAACAAGGCTGTGCAGGGATGACACCCTGAGTCCGGATAAGAAGCAAGGGACAAACCTTCCGAAAGCCTCAGTAATGTGGTGTCCAAGGAGCTAAACTGTTATGGGGACTCCAACTGCTGACTACGGTTATTACGGTAATTCTATCTTTATTACTTCCAAAAAGAAAAGTTCTCCCAAGGATTCAAAGTGTTACTTTAAAATACCAATATAAGTATCCAAAAAAATTTTTTTTGCTGCTTATTGTCACATGTAATTTCAAAAAGTATCTGTCTTGCTGACCTAACTACATACCTTATCCTGAGGCAAAATCTGATCCAATTCTAATACACCTTCATAACGCCTTCACCGAACAACAGGACCATATACTGTGACTACCTCTCACAAAAGGCAGCATGAAGGGGAAAATATTTTTCTGAATTTTATTTTAATTCTATTTTCTATTTTTCTATTTTCAAATAAACACAAAATAATGCTTGGTAATTTTTTTTAATGTGTTCTTTTGTTCTACATTCTTTTCTTCATGGGAACCTTTTATTTTAGTCTCCATATAAGTTTTAGAATTTTTTTTTTTTTTTTTTTTTTTTTTTTTGAGCTAGAGCGAGCAGTGGGCAGGGGCAGAAGGAGAGGAAGACAGAGAACCTTAAGCAGACTCCACGCCAGTGCAGAGCCCTAAGCAAGGGCCACTGTCTCACAACTCTGTGATCACGACCTGAGCCAAAATCAAGAATTAGACGTTTAATGGACTGCGCTACTCGTATGCCCTTAAACCTAATAATTCAAAATACATTTGCTACTTTTCCTTCTTAGATACTCTGCTCATGTCTTTCTTTTGTTCATTCTCTGTGACTCTCTCTGCTGGCTTTCTTCTGCAGTCATAGAGAGAAGCCCGTGAGGTGATCTATGTGCGTGCATAGTGAAAGCTCACAGTTCAACATCCTAGCCCAGCCTCTTCCAAGTAGTTTAAATCTCTTCCTGTGAAGCAAATAAGGTTAAAATCAGGAAATAAATGTACTCCTTACAAATCAGTATATGCCTCAATTATACTAATATAATTTGATCAATTTAATTTCTTGGTAAAAGCGCAAGAGAAAAACTGACAAGTAATTCCTATTCCAAAGTTATTCTAAAAACTGCAGTGGAAGAGCCTAGGAATATGCTTTTCCTCATCCAAACCTCTGCCTCCTCTACTCACGGCCCTTTGCCATCACCTCCTGACCAAAAGAACAGCCCCTGTTTTCGGGGCCTTCTGCACTACAAAAGAAGTGACACCACACCCATCAATGACTCCTCCCATTGGCTCCCAGGAGGGGACCCTGCCCTACTCAAAACCCTGGGGCCCCCGCCTACTCTACCGAACATGCACTGTCTCCGTGATCTTTCCACTGGTCTCCAGTCAATAGCAGTGGGTCCTAGGGAGCTCCTAAAATGCACGGAATTTTAGGAGATGAGGATGGACAGCAGCAAGGGAAGATCAGGGGCCAGACCCTAAGCTTCGCCACATACGATCAGAGAACCGTAGTGTTTGTCCCATAGCCACTCGAGTATAACAGCCGGGAAAGGACAAGCGCAACTTTAAACTGTAGAATGAACCCCGTGAGCGCTGCGGAGGCTTGTGAGGGGCTGGCCGGAGGAAATAAGCAGCGTCAGGGACGAGACCTCCACAACGACAGGTAGAAGGGCAGCAGCAGGGAGGCGGAGAGGAGAGGCAGGACCAGATTCGCCAGAATTCTGCGCTGACGTGGCACCGAGAACAAGGCAAACTGAGGAATATGTATGACAACGCGCAGGGGCCTACCTTGGGCCACGGCATTCAAGGTCTCAGCAGATGAGGGGGCCTGGGTGGCTCAGATGGTTAAGCGTCTGCCTTTGGCTCAGGTCATGATCCCGGGGTCTGGGGATCAAGCCCCCAGTCGGGCTCCCTGCTCAGCTGGGCCTGCTTCTCCCTCCCCCTCTCCCCCTCCCCCTCACTCATGCTGTCTCTAAATAAATAAATTAATTAAATCTTTAAAAAAAAAAAAAAAAGGCCTTAGCAGACAAACCTTCATTTGTGCCTTACCTTTGTTATTAAAAAGAGAAAAAAATGTATTTCACAATTATAAGCTACTGAGCTGAAGAGAGAATAAAACCCTGCCCCATTTACAGGTGATAGACCACTTCTTACATAACGAGGGTGGTTAAAATGGAGGCTTTTTTTTTTTTTTTGCTTCAGTCTGTTCAAAAACTTCATTTTTAAACTCCAGATCACTCTATCTTTACGCCCTATCATCACCTACTCCACTGTCGAGTTTTGCACCCTCTCCTCTTGCGTCCTCCTGCATGCACACTAAGCAGGCTCTTTCACTTGCGGACACCTGAAGAGGACATAGGACAAGCATTCCCTTTGTCTTTGCCTGTCTACTTCCTCTCTCAGGAGACTCACCCACTCATCAGCCAATAATTATGAGCTTTAAGTGTACCCAGAAAATTAGAAGAGTAAGGTACACGACCAGGCTTCACAGAGCTCACAGTGTGTGTGTGGGCCAAGGCCAAAGCTCAAATAATACCCTCACGGCCTTGACCTATAGTTAGGTGGGGCACAGTTATCAATAAAATCTGCTGATGTTCACCAGAGGAAGAAGTCCTATCTGGAGGGATCAGAGAAGCCTTCACTTGAGGTGTCCTTAGAGAATTTTAACAGGGGCTTTTTCTGTCATTTCCAGAAGGTCAAAAACCACATCTGTTTTATTCAGTACTGTACAGCATAATATTCTGTAAAGTACCTGCGAGGTTGGTAGTCACAGCATATGTGTGTGGGGGGGAGGGGCGTTGTGTATTTACTCTAGCATTCTTGAGGAGAGCTGTAGCATGAACTAAGACTCAGAGAGAAGAAAAGAAAAGGGCATGTAAAGAAGAAATAGCATATTCTGTTGGAGCACAGACATCTGTTTTAAAAGGGCCAGATATTCCAAAGTAGACATACGGATGGCCAACAAGTCCATGAAAAGATACATGACATCACTAATGATCAGGGAAACGTAAAACAAAACCACAATAGGGTATCACCTCACACCGGTCAGAAGGGTTATCGTCAGAAAGGCAATAGATAACAAGCTCTGGTAAGACTGAGGAGGAAAGGAAACCCTAGAGCACTGATGGCGGAAATATAAATTGGTCCATTTCCATACTATGTAAGATAGTATATGGAGGTGCCTCAAAAAATTCAAAATGTCAGATTTTCCAGCAATCCCACTTCTGGGTATATATCCAAGGAAAACGAAACAAGAACCTCCAAGAGTAATCTGCACTCTCGTGTTCACTGCATCATTACTCGACAATAGCCAACAGACGGAAAGAACCTAAGTGTCTGTCAACAGATAACTGGAATATTTTTCACTCAGGGAGAAAGAAGAAAATCCTGCCATTCTCAACAACACGGTGCACCTTGAGGGCCTTACACTAACAGAATTAAGTCAGACAGAGAAAGACAAATACTGTATGATATCACTTATATGTGGAATCTGAAAAAGCCAAGCTTATGGAAACAGAGTAAAATGGTGGTTGGCAGCAACTTGGGGTATGGGTGAGGGAAATGGGGAGATATCAAAGGATACACAATTTCAGTTATACGATGAGTAAGTTCTGGGGATCTTAGGTCCCGCAGGGTGACTACAGTTAGCAATATTTTGTTATGTACTTGAAAGTTACTAAGAAAGTAGATCATAATTATTCTCAGCACAAGAGAAATTTTAATTGTGTGAGGTAATAGAGGTACTAGCTCATGTTATAGTAATTATTTTGCAATAAAGAAGTGTATCAAATCAACATGTTGTAAACCTTAAACTCATAATAGTATGTCTCAATAATATCTCAGTTTAAAACATACAGGGTCAGATAAGCCCCTCAGGTGGGCCCTTTAACGGAAGGCCTGGCGTGGGTGATAGAGGAATGTATGGGGCAGGAATCACAGCTTTCAATGAAGGGTCTGACTGCCTGTGAAAGATGTTTGAGCAGGAGAAGCAGCAGGCACAGCAGCCATTCACAGGAAAGTAGATGAGACATAGGAAAGGGGGCCCAAGGCAGGACGGTACCAACGGGATGGAGGAAGAAGGCGTGCTGGGACCCATCTGGCCTGTGACTATGGACTATGTGGGACCAAGACGAGGCGTCCATGAATGAGAGGATCGGGGAGTTCTATCCAGGCCTCATGTGGCTTTAAAAATCGAAATAACTGACAACACTGAAAGAAGAAAATCCTACATTTTCACATAAAAATGAATTTCTGACTTTTTAAATTTGTTTTTAAAGATTTTACTTATTTGGCAGAGAGAGAGAGACAGCTAGAGGGAGAATACAAGCAGGGGGAGTGGGAGAGGGAGAGAGAAGCAGGCCCCGCTGAGCAGGGTACCCAATGTGGGGCTCAATCCCAGGACCCTGGGATCACGACCTGAGCAGAAGGTAGACGCTTAATGACTGAGCCACTCAGGCGCCCCGGGATTTCTAACTTCTTAAAAGTCACAAGAGCACCTGACACTGGATCTCACTGCCATCAGCAGCTAGCTGCCATAGTGGAGAGCCGCCATCCTCCGGTAGATGGAGATAGGGCCCCCCACTCCCCACCTCACCCATTAATGCGGCCTGTTTGCACTCTACACATTCAGGTTGTCAAGCCTGCTGAAAAGACCAGAGTTTCAAGTGGGACAGGCCGAGAGACTTGTGCCACTCACCAAATTGGGAAATAGGAAGAGGAACTCTTATGCTGCACACCCCACCCCCAAGTTTAGAAATGCTGTGCTGGTCACATCTGCATCCCTGTCGACCTGAGTCACTGCTTTCTTAGCTCTCTAAGCTTAGAGTGTAGAGCAGAATTCAGTCTATAATTGCTCTCTGCTCTGACAGAGTGAGAACAAAATAGTTCAGCTTCTTATTTGAGATGAAACAAGACTGAAAGTTGGAAAAAATGTAGTGGACCTGTGGGGATACAGAAATGGTGTGGGCGAGTTTCTAAGGGGCTGTGGCCGGCAGTGGTGTAGGGCAGGCTCGGTAGCAGTCTGAGTCCTGCTGGACCGTGTCCTTGCTGGGCATTCTTTGGTCAGGATGCTCCAACCTTCTGTTTGAAATGTTTTCATGTTTATAAATCAGGGTGTTTACAATAGGGCCTACCAGAGTCAGAGCTAAATAAATGTTAGTGATTATTAGTAATAGCCGCAGGGAAAACAGCTTTCTGCCACTGACTTCCACTAGTTTCTGAACAAAGGCTGACCCATGCACCACAGTAATATTCAGATTCTGGTGGGATCTTCCTGTCCTTAAAATGTGCGTCTAGGGGCCCGTGGTGGCTCAGTCATTAAGCGTCTGCCTTCTGTTTAGGTCATCATCCCAGGGTCCAGGGATTGAGCCCTACATGGGGCTCCCTGCTCAACAGGAAGCCTGCTTCTCCCTATCCCACTCCCCCTGCTTGTGTTCCCTCTCTCACTGTGTTTATTTATTTGACAGGAAGAGACAATCTTTAAAAAGAAAAAAAAAAGCTATATTAATAAACAAATTAATCCTGATTCTTCCACTCTTTGTTCTGGCAAGATACCGAGCCTCCCTGTGTCAGCTTCCCCATGTTGGAACAGACATGACACCCACCTGCACAGGGCTGTAGTTGACATTATAGGAGTTTGTTAATGTGTGCAACGTGTTTAGCACACGTGTGCAACATGTTAACCGCTCCATGATGCACCAAGGGTTAAGTGGAGGAAGTTCATGTCAGGTTTTTCAAGAAGGGGTGCTTTGGTTGTAGCGAGTTTATGAATACTTCACTAAATATGTATCTACTCTTTATGATCATCATGCAATTCTAAACAGCATCAGTGACAGAATACTTAGTCCTGCTAAGGATGGCTGGTGACTCCCATCACGTGCTCCCTTAGTATCCCTCTGGTGCCCGTTACATAGTACGCAAGTTACAAGTAAAAGATGGGGGGGCACAGGATGAACAATAAATGCAATCACAGATACACGAAAATACTTTTTTTGCAAGTGTTCAGCTTGCATTTTCATCCCTGGGGTGTTAAATTCTTAAAAGTCATGTTAAATTTACCCTCCAGAAAGAAAGCTTATTTCCTTTCAAAGGCATCACTGAAGATCATGCCCTTAGGTTACGAAATTCAGTTTGCTGGAATGGTCTTACCACTACTGATGAACAGGTCTCCTAGCTGTTCCTTGGAGAAACCAGCATCCACTTTGGCTCTCACTATTTCACACGTGAATCCTGCAGCCATCTGTCTGTGCTGTGATAAGAAATCAGGGATTAGTTCTACATGCTTTCAAAATTTTCTGAGAAAAGGAGATGTACACAGGTAGTGGCTACCTTCATGCAGAGAGCAAGCTGATGTGCTACGTAGTCTTGCAAGCTTCCTTCTGGGCCATGGAAAATGACATTATGGTATTGCTCGACCTATGAATAAACCAAGAGGTAATGTGAAGAAGAGAGAGAGAGAGAAAAAAAAAGTGATCCCCAAGTAGAAATTTCCCTTTCGGATAGTCCTCAGTCTTTGAAAACATTGAAAATAGTATTTTCAGGGTTAACTTTATCCACTGGGCACTTGAAGTCTTTCATTTTAAGATGAAATACTGGCAGATATAGTCTTTATAAACTTATATAGTATTTTGTGTAGTATTTATTTATAGGAAGAGCTGACACTTAAGGAGCACACTCTTTCTTCCCTGTATCTTCCACACTGAGGTTCAGTATGCAGGCTAGGAACATGGTTCTTAGTATATTTTGTCCCTTGCAAATGTTTTTCTTTATTATCTCTTGCAGATGCTCTCTAGTTTGAGTTTCCCCTATGTTTATTTTACTTTTGAGTGGTATTTAGAATAGCAATGAATTACATTATTTCAATGTATTCTGGAAAATACAACAAAACAATGAAGTAGAATACAAAACACTGATAGTCTCAGCACTGAAAAGCAACCACTGTAAATACACTTATGCTTCCCTTCATAGGCTCAGCAATCAGACAACAAAAAGAAATAAATGGTATCCAAATTGGCAGGGAAGAAATCAAATTTTCGCTCTTCACAGATGACATGATACTTTATATAGAAAACCTGAAAGACTCACCAAAAAATTGCTAGATTGGATACATGAATTCAGCAAAGTCGCAGGATATAAAATCAATGTACAAAAATCTGTGGCATTTCTATACACCAATAACAAAGCAGCAAAAAGAGAAACCAACCAACCAACCATGTACAATTGTACCAAAAATCACAAGATATCTAAACCTAACGAAAGGGGCAAAAGATCTCTACTTGGAAAGCTAGAGAACGCTTATGAAAGAAACTGAAGATGACCCAAAGAAATGGGAAAACATTCCATGCTCATGGATTAGAAGAACAAATATTGTTAAAATGTCTATACTACCCAAAGCAATCTACACATTCAATGCAATCCTTATCAAAATAACACGAGCATTTTTCAGAGCTAGAACAAACAATTCTAAAATTTTTATGGAACCAGAAAAGACCCCGAAAAGCCAAAGTAATGTTGAAAAAGAGAAAGCTGGAGGCACCACAATTCCAGACTTCAAACTCTATTACAAAGTTGTAATCATCAAGACAGTACAGTACTGGTAC
This sequence comes from Mustela nigripes, assembly GCF_022355385.1. NCBI lineage: Eukaryota > Metazoa > Chordata > Mammalia > Carnivora > Mustelidae > Mustela > Mustela nigripes. Next base: position 31,957,334 of record NC_081560.1, on the reverse strand, counting down.
AAAAACACACACAGATTGATGGAACAGAATAGAGAGCCCAGAAATGACCTTCAACTACATGGTTAACCAAGCTTCAACAAAGCAGGAAGGACTATTCAATGGAAAAAGGACAGTCTCTTCAACAAACAGTGTTGGGAAAACTGGACAGCCACATGCAGGAGAATGAAACTGGACCACCTTACACCAGACACAAAAACAGATTCAAAATGGATGAAAGACCTGAATGTGAGACAGGAATCCATCAAAATCCTAGAGAAGAACACAGGCAGCAACCTCTCTGACCCAGGCCATAGCAACTTCTTCCTAGACATGTTTTGGAGGAAAGGAAAACCAAAGCAAAAATGAACTGCTGGGACTTCTTCAAAATAAAAGCTTCTGAACAAGGGAAACAATCAACAAAACTAAAAGGTAGCCTATGAATTGGGAGAAGATATTTGCAAATAACACATCAGATAAAGGGCTGGTATCCAAAATCTTTATTATAAAGAACTTATCAAAACCAACACCCCCAAAATAAATAATCCAGTTAAGAAATGGGCAGAAGACATGAAGAGACATTTCTCCAAAGAAGACATACAAAAGGCTAACAGATGCATGAAAAAAATGTTCAACATCACTCATCATCATGGAACTACAAATCAAAACCACAATAAGATACCATCTCACACCTGTCAGAATGGCTAAAATTAACAAGTCAGGAAACAAGAGATGTTGGCAAGGATGTGGAGAAAGGGGATCCCTCTTACACTGTTGGTGGGAATCCAAACCGATGCAGCCACTCTGGAAAACAGTATGGAGGTTCCTCAAAAAGTTAAAACTAAACCTACCCTATGATCCAGCAACTGCACTACTGGGTATGTGACCAAACGATACAAAAATACTGATCTGAAGGGGCACATGCACTGATTGAAAGGGCCCATGGGCAGAGCCTAAATGTCCATCGACTGATGAAAGGTTAAAAAAAAAAAAAAAATGTGGGATATACACACTATGGAATATTACTCAGCTGTCAAAAAGAACGAAATCTTGCCATTTGCAATGACACAGATAGAATTAGAGTGTATTATGCTAAGTGAAATAAGTCAGTCAGAGGAAGACAAATACCGCATGCTTTCACTCATACATGGAATTTAAAATACAAAACAGATGAACATAGGGGAAGGGAAGAGAAAAATAAGACAAAAACAGAGAGGGAGGCAAACCGTATGAGACTCTTAACTACAGAGAACCAACTGGAGGTTGCTGGAGGGGCGGTGGATGGAGGGGCGGGTGAAATGAGCGATGGGCATTAAGAAGGGCACGCATTACGATGAGCACTGGGTGTCATATGTAAGTGATCAATCACTAAATTCTACTCCTGAAATCAATACTACACTCTATGTTAACTACCTTGAATTTAAATGAAATATTGGAAGAAGAAAAAAAGAAAAAGTACTTTATGCTTTCTTGAGCTTTTTTCTCTGTATAGTGGATATGTGTATGAATATATATATTTATGTATTGTTTTAGAGGGCTATAGGAGTGTAATCTCTTTACAGATGTTACATATCAGAGAATATCTTGACTTCTTACATAAAAGACATCTTCATGGATGTAAGATTACCGGGTCAACTATGTATGTTGTCCCATTCTGGAATTCGGTGTTTCAAAGAAACCTGGGTAGAGACTGATCAATTTTACCCTTGTAAAAAAGAGAAACTGTCTGGACGCCTACACTATTTTTTTTTTTTTTTTAAACACCTCTCTCCCTCACATGTGAGGGTACCTTGCCTGCGAACATGTGGAGATGCAGCACGCCCTGGGATGGAAAGTCAGTCACCATCTGCCTGGGACAAAGTCCGTGAGTGATGTGTGGAGGGTGCTGTGGAGGGGAGTCATGCCCCCTACCTCTGTCATCCCGGAGCTGAGCTCCCACTCCCAACCTACATGCCTGGGAGCAGCTTTCTTCTTGGAAAGATCTTACAGAAGACATCTGTACGGGTGAAGTGGCATCCTAACCAGTACACGTGATGTAGCTCATGTGTCCAGCCTGAGTCACCCAGACTGAGAGAAACATTAAACATGAAAGGGTCTGTTCAAGTCTAAGGACATCTATGTTGCTCTCTTGTGCTCTGATGAGCTTGTCCCTTTGAAATCCCAGAGGAAGGCCACATCCCTGAGGGTGGCTGGGATAGACCTAGTGAAGAACAGGCCACCGGTCCATCATTACAGGAAAGATGACGATTCTGGGATATGGAAAGCTGAGGGAAAGCTGTTAGCATGGAAGGAAGAGGGAGCTCCTACTTTTCCTGGGGCCTAAATTTAGGGTTTGAGCTTTGGCCTCTAAAGAGACAAAGACATGCTGAGAGTTAACTCCTGGAAAACAGGAAAACCAGGCTTGACCACTGGGTGTCAGACCATGAGCTAAAAAGGGAAGTGGTTTTTGTTTTGTTTTGTTTAAGATTTATTTATTTGACAGACAGAGAGATCACAAGTAGGCAGAGAGGCAGGCAGAGAGAGAGGGGGAAGCAGGCTCCCCACCCAGTAGAGAGCCTGATGTGGGGCTAGATCTAGGACCCTGAGATCACCACTTGAGCTAAAGGCAGAGGTTTAACCCACTGAGCCACCCAGGTGCCCCAAGGGAAGTGGTCCTTGAAGGGGACCACTACTGTGGGACTTGGGACTGGGTTTTAGGCTCTGAAAGACAACAGACCAGTGATTTTCTCTCAATACAAGTATTATTCCACTACTGTTAAGCCTTCACTACAGCTGGATTCCCCTGGGGCTAGAGCAGCATGAGGAAAATGATACACCTGAAGGAAACAGTACAGTGGCTCCAGCTGCCCAGGGAACAGCATCCCAAAGCCACAGGATGAAGTCAGCATGGCCTGGGCTGTCTTCTATGGTTCTGGGCGTCTGTGAGACAAGCAATGGTAGATGTGCCAGCAAGGACCAAGACTGGGACAGGGACTGTACTTAAAATTTTAAAAAGTTACACAGATTTGTCCAGTTGTGACCTCTTTCTCCCAGTCTTAAATGGGACAGGATAAATTCTTTCAATCCACAGTCAGAACGTTTTTTGGCTTAGAAATTTTTTCTTCCATTATGGTCTTGGTAATTTCTCCTCTTCTAATTCTCTTTATTTTGAAGGAAGACCAATACTGCTTACATTCCTTCTATGTCACTGGAGAGGGTATCTGTCTCCTCATCATTATCGTAACTCTTGGCCTTTGCTTCTGTTTCGGGGCAAGGGCCTTAAGTTAGTCTTTCACAGCGCTGAAGAGAATCATCACCATCTCCCTTCCGCTCTTTACTGGCTAAGTACAAGTTCAATGATGTCATTGCATTTTCAGTTCTTAGAGTTTCTTACCTCACGCACCTCCTTGCCAACACTTCCGCTTTAATCTTAGCCTCTCTCTACCATGGCTTTCTTGCCCTGCTTTCACGGTTGATCTTGCATTCTCTAGAGAAAGGACATCATTTTCTAAATTCTTTTCCATTTTGTGTCATACTTTTAAGGTGTTATCCTTCTGAGTTTTCAGAACCATAACTTCATTCTGCGCCGCACTGTTCTTCCACAGGTATAATGTTGTTGACTTGTTAGTATTTATGTTCTGTTAAACTACAGAGTTCACAGTAAAGCAGGCTGTGTGAACGGTCATTGGCTTCACTCGCTCTTCGCTAATTTTTCAGCTGAACTCCACCTTAGGTCACAGCTGGATGGGGGGCGGCTGCCTGTGCTTGAGGGTTCCACTCCCAGACCGGGCCATGGCTGCCACCGGCTGACCCTGGGCGGTCCACCGAGGCAGATGAATGTGTGAGGTACGCTGCAGTCCCAGGAAGCAGGGCACTGCAGCAGCCATCCTGCGGGAGGTGCTTCTGGGACACACTCCCAGACAGAGCAGCCTCACCAGTGCCTGACCACCAACTTCCTGCTCAGGTATTTCCAGCTCTGGTCTCTGAATGAATGCAGAAGGACCTATCTTGACAGGAGACAGAGGAGGTAGTCACGGATCTGTCAAAAGCACAAGCCATGCGGTAGGTATATGCCTCCAATTTTCTAACTTCTATCAACCTTGCCTTTTTGAATCATTACTATGATGGTAGGAGGAAAATAATAAAAGTGCTCTCCTATCTAATTTCAGGTAGGCCTCAAATAAGTGGGTTTAATACTCTCTTACACCTAAAGGTACTGGAAAAATTTTCCCGATTCTTGCCAAAGGAAGACCTCAGTTCTATTTTCCTCTGTTACTGTTACTTTTCAAAAGCACTTGAGTGGGAAATTTTGCTGGGTACCGCAGGCCCAGTGCAATTTTTAACCAGAAGTTAGTACTCTCCAAATTAATCCCAAACTGCCATGAGTTATTGAGTAGAAATGCTCTCACAAGGAATGGATTGTTTCATACCAGTGAAACAGGATACAGATTTTCAAGATTTACTGAATATTCTACCCCTGAGATTTTCAACTAGGACTGCTATTTAATCTTGTCTCATTTCTGAAAACAAGAGCGCTCTATTCATTACAGCTCTCCTGTCAAACTGCCTACACTATCTTCAGATTGATTTTGGAATCACGTAACACCAAGAGACCCAATCTCATAGATAAGCTGTCTTCAATTTCAACAGCTCATTTGTTCTCAGATTCTAGGTTCTTACAAAATACAGACAGGAAATATTCCATTTGAAATTTCCTTGAAAAGGCCATTCACTAGCAGTAAGCATTTTGGTTAACATAGTCTAATATCCTTTCTGTAATAAGGAAAAATATAAAAAAAGAAATAAATGGAAAAACAAATGCACAGACTTCCAGATCATTCTTACATTCTAATACATGCATTTCATTAGGTTTTTCCTCACTTCAGATATTATCGATTTTTTGGTAATGGTATTTTGTTCTATCTCATCTAATGGTATAGTTGTGTTGGTTACCATTTAAGATCTGAACAACAACAAAGTAATTACCAGGAGCCCATTGCTCTACGGAGACTGGGGAAAACATACAAAGCTATGCAAAGAAAACACATTTAACTTCTCTGGCTAAAAAATTACATTTCCCCAAAGAGCAAGATCTGAGGTATTATGAACACACACGCTTCATGGTGCCAGCAGAGGGCTCTAAAGATAGGAAGATAGGCAGGCAGACAAGATTGGGGGTGGAGGGGGTGGTAAGTAAATATTTTAATTGTTTTGAAAGGAGATCTGCTCTTTAATAAGAAAATCAAAACCCAACTTCCGGAAGGTGAATTAGACTCACTACAATTACTCCTAAGTGCGCGTTTACAGTGGAACATTTTTGCTTATTACTGAAGGGACACTGGCCTTATTATCACAATCGGTACCAATCCCTTTTATTCTGGCGTCTCCACAGCCCATTCAGGAAGTTCTTATCACATGTCAATTAGTGCTTTGTGACGCAAATGAATTCTGGATTAAATGGAAACAATGACCTCCACAAAGGCCCATCCATCCTTTGATTGTTTTCCTCCCCACAGTGTCTTGCTGCTGTGCCCACCTTAGTCAACTGGCCACCTGCGCTGTGTTTTCAGACTTGGGGCACTGTTTTAAAACAATAAACCTCAACTTCTCTCAGAAGTTCACTTGTCAGAGTCTTGAGGGAACGCTTCTACTGTTGAGACCTGGTTTTAGGCAGGGTTCTGCTAAGATGCTGAACTCAAAAAGGAATAAAAAATAAAAGGTTTTTACTGAGCCAATAAATCTGAGATGGCTGTAGCTCCCAGGGTGATGATGGCTTTAGAACTAGGGCCTTCATTCTGACCTCTTCTACTGATTTTAAAGAATTTAAGTAAGATGTTAGAGCCACAAACCACACAGTTCCTGCCAACTGATTCATATACAATCCCCCAAAACATTATGGGCACATCCGGCATCTGGGCGACAAAAAAGCTGGAGTCCTTCATGGTAGAGAGGGTTTTGGCCATATGCCGAGCTCCCTCTTTATAGAAATAGGTATAAAAGAAAAATGGGAATTTAAGAGAAAATAAAGTTCATAGAGACACACCACAAGTTTTTTTTTTTTTTTTTTTTTTTAAATTAGCTTACTGAAACTTGAAAAAGCCAACCTTGGACTTGGTTATGAACTTCACATAAAGACAGGTCCTCATTTAGTAACACAGACATATGAATTTGGTATTGTAGTTATTAAAAAAAAGACAAAACCCCAAAAAACAAACAACTATAAGATATATAACTTTGGATCTAACCTCTCCCTTGTCAGCCTTTCTCCACCACGCATGAACTCTTCCTGCTCCAGACCTCCCCTGGGCTAACACTTGCCCTGTTGCCCAGAATCTTCTTCCACTATTCCATGGAAGCCAAAAGATTCACTGGTGTTGGAGCCACACTTTGTCATACCAGGGAATTGGCTTCTTCCTTCTGCTAGGACTTTACCCACAATTACCCCTCCATGCCCAACAGAGATCAGGCTAGAACCAGCCAGCCACCTGCTAATGGAGTTGATGGAGATGTGTGGCCTTAGATACATAACCACCATCATTTACAATACTATTTTTATGGGAACATGGCAAATTATTCTGGGACTCTATGAAGAGCAGGTGGAATTTTCTAGTCGTGATTCTTGATGGTTAGTGTAGCACATAGTGGGGTAGCTATATGACTACCAGGCTGGGGAAATCTCAAGAATTATGTCCTAGGGGATTCAGAGTCCTTTTTTTTTTTTTTTAAGATTTTATTTATTTAGGGGTGCCTGGGTGGCTCAGTGGGTTAAGCCTCTGCCTTCAGCTCAGGTCATGATCCCAGGGTCCTGGGATCGAGTCCCACATCGGGCTCTCTGTTCGGCAGGGAGACTGTTTCTTCCTCTCTCTCTTTCAGCCTGCCTCTCTGCCTACTTGTGATGTCTGTCAAATAAATAAATAAAATCTTAAAAAAAAAAAAGATTTTATTTATTTGACAGATAGAGATCATAAGTAGGCAGAGAGAGAGAGGAGGAAGAAGGCTCCCCACTGAGCAGAGAGACTGATGCAGGGCTGGATCCCAGGACCCTGGGATCATGACCTGAGCCAAAGGCAGAGGCTTTAACTCACTAGCCACCCAGGCGCCCCCAGAGTCCTATATTTTAAAGTAGTGTTCAGTTGATGATGATGTATTTAAGTATTTCTCTAATAATTACTCATAGTCACTGAAGTATTAAAAAAGAAGTTTGCAAATAGCTAATTAAAACTGCAATTGGCTAATTAAAATCTGAGTTAAAGCACAAAGTTCAGCTTTTATAATGAATTATTAGCAAATCAAAACTCAATCACATTAAATGTTTCCTTATTAACTGTCAGAATGGACATTTAAGATTTGTATTATTTTAATTATGCAGTGGAAGTACTAAAAAATAACACCACTAAAAAAAGAAACAAATCTGACTTAAAGTCTTCAATTCATGTGGCTTTCTGCATAAGGGCTTTAACATATGCATTCTATGTAATACATTTACATCTACAGTTAAACTGGTTATTATGATTCGTTCTTAACCAATAGGTTAATAACTAGAATAAACTATTATTACATGCACGAGAATGGAAGACAGACTCGGTGCAACTCCTTAGGTTCTACCACTTGCTTGCTGCAAACCTTGGACAAAGTACCTTCAGTCTTGGTTTATTCACCTGTAAAATGGGGGTAACTGATAAAACTACGTACCCTCATGGAATGATTCAATGAAACAATCTATAGATCTTACAACAGAGCTTAGCACATAATAAATACTCAATAAAGTCAGATATTACTAGGTTTGCATGTTGTACAGATTTTCAACAATTCAAAGACCGATCAATGTGCCTACAGTTACTGTGGCACTGGGTGGCTAGGTTACTCTCCAGCTCAAACCCTACCAGTGGCTTAATAAAATCCCAAGTTCTTGCAATGATCCCGAGTGATCTAGCTTCTCATCTCTCAGACCTCATTGCCAGCATAGACACTTTCGTACCTGCTGTTCCATCTGCTTCCAAGACCCTTCATAAAGCTGCCATCTTCACCTCATTTAGTTTTCTGTCTCTACGTCTCTATAGAAAGGTCTTTGCTAACAACTCCACCCAAAAGTTCTTCCTGCCACCCGTCCCACATGTTCTTTCTCTCCTTATGTGCTTTGTTTTCATTTATACTTGCATACTTTCCTATATACTTCTCTACTGACTGGCCATGTCATTACAGATGCATTTATTCATCTGTTTCTTATTTGTCTTCCCTCACTAAAATGTAAGCTCCATGAGGTCAGGGAATGCATCTTACACAATGGTATATTCTAAGTTTCTAAAACACCATCTGCATTTAGAAGGCTCTTCATAAATACTTGTCAAACAACTGGATTAAATAACCAAACAGGATACAAAAATGTGTTAACACATTATCTGTCTCATTAGAAGGGGTTATAATCTCACATGAAGATGAAACATTCACAACCACAGTATTTATTATATTATGGCCTGAGTCACTTTAAATTATGAAGTGATTGCTAAAATGCATGATAAATATTTACTATCTTCATCCAGGGGTTAATTGTTGAATTTTAAAAAGCCCTTTGTGTACACTCATTAAGCTGAGAACAGAACAACTAGTTAGTCTCTAATTAGTTTGTTGGTCTTTGGTGGTCCCCATGTCTTGTGCATTAGGAGGCACACATAGAAGTGTACTTGGAATATTCTGGATATAATGTACTAATAGACATTTCATTTAACAGACCTACTCCAGTCAAGCCTAATGTGCAGCTGTAATTTGTTTCATCATCTATTTTGTCATCTGAGAATATGAAAATCCCTAAGCCAGAACCTTGCCTCGTACAGAGAAGCTGAGAAGGGAGAAGGGAGAGAAGAAAGTGGTTCTAGGAGCTCATTCTACTGGGAGCCTAGGCTCACATTCCTGAAAACCAACAGGTCACACAACTTCAACTTTCACTAAGGCACAGGAAGAAGACAGCCCTCCTTCCCCTCCAGAGTAAGCCTCAGGCTTCCTTTGGAGCCACAGGGAGAGAGGAACACATGACAAAGAAAAAATGAAAGTCTCAGATTCACAAGATCCCACCTCTTCTGAATTGTACCATTGTGGCTACTTCTACAAAGGTCAGTCCCAGATACCAACTGAGAGTTAATGGAAACAATTTTTGTAAAGGGCCTAGGCAAATCCATTTATTTAAAAAAGCTTTCCAAACTAAGGCAACAAGCAAAATGAATGTTTGTTAAAGTTTTATACTTTCAATATTAGTTTTAGATTAGATAGAGATCACACAGAGACACCACGTGTCACAGGGACTGGGCAGTCCTAGCTGAATCACTCACTAGCCTTGTGGCCCTGAGCACAGTATGTGACCTCTGCTTTGATTTCCTCATCCATAAAATGGATGACGCTATCTACCTCATAGGGATGTTTTGAGGAATAAGTAAGACAAGTACAAGCATCTGGAATATGGTCTCACACGTAGTAAGGACTAGACAAACACAAAGCATTATGGTTATTCACGGTCTAGAATTTGCTACTCTCCTGATAAACATATTCTTCTTCCCTTTAATAACAGAACTAGTTTTAGCTGGGTGCATGCTGCCCAGCAAAAGACCCCATAACCCAACAAGGTGTGAACCTCTGTCTCAATTCTGGTTCGTGGGCTATGGGTAGAAATGGTGTGTGGGACTCCTCAGAAAGGAAGAGTCTTGCCTTCCAGGCTCTCTTCCCTCAGGCTAGAACCTGGTGACTCTCTTTGGCCAAACCCACATATGTAACACCCCAGGTCAGAGTGGCTGGGTGAGGGAGAAGGTGCTGACACCGTGCTGGGGTCACCCTGCCCCACGTTCCCCAGCAGGCTCTTTCACCTGCTGAGATTTTTCTGTTTGAAAAAATAAACTTCTATACTGCTTAAACTATAACCGTTTGGTTTCTGTTGAAGTGGCCAAATCAACATTAACTAATGCCAGCATATTTAACTTAGTTTTAAATTATAAAAGTTTACAGTAAAGCATCTATAACCATTCTCTTTCATATTGATAACCAGTGACTTGATGTCAAGTTCATGTTGGGGAAAGACAGTCTCCTCCTGCTGCAACTGTAACACATCACAGGTAATAGGTAGTCGGCAGTGAGCACATGGATGACTGGGACAGAAAACCAGAATTAAGTGACCAGCAGTCTTATAGGGAAAGGGCTGCTGGGGAAGGTCACAGAGTTAGGGCACAGGGTGAGTGGGGGCTCACACTCCTTCAAACATGAAAATGAGCCAACCAGTATATGCCAGCATCAGAGATGGGAGTCTAAGATTCCACTTGGCGGCATCCACCTACCAGCCTGAGGTAGTTCTGTAGCATCTGAAGAGGGATCATTGATGTGTAAGTCACACTGCTGAGGCAGCCTTCTTGAGGACCTAGAAGAAAACAATACATAGAAGGAAAATTGGTTCTTTTTTTTTTTTTTTTTTTTTGGAGAAGTAGAGAGAGAGAGAGAGAAAGGAGGGGGAGAGGGAGAGAGAGACAGAAAATCTCAAACAGCCTCCACACCCAGTGTGAGCCCAACATGGGGCTCGATCCCACAACCCCAAGATCATGACCAGAGCCCAAACCAAGAGCCAGACGCTGAATCAATGGAGCCACCCAGGCACCCCGGTTCTTCCTTACTAAATATAAATGATCAAAATACAATAATGTTTGCTTGTTTGTTGAATTATGTAGGCAGAGCTGACACCTGGCCAACAGGTCCCTCTGTCTCTTTACCACTGTGAAAACACTGTCACACGTTGAACTGGCTGGTGAATGACCCCTGCTCCTGGCCTCTCCAGAGCTCCCCAGCTGCCCTCCCTTCCCCTGAGAAGCCCCCTCATCTCCTGTCAACCGCAGCCAGGGCCGGAGGTCCTAGCTCAAATACTATGGCTGGTAACTACTCTGATCACTGGTTTCAATATCTTCTTATTTACAAGCAAGTGTTATCAGAGGCAATCCCAACCCTCTGAAAGTTCTAGACCGGGACAGCATGAACACAGCTCTGCGGGTTATCCTTTACGTTCTTGCCCAAACTATCTCCTTCATTTCCCTCCCAAGTTCTGCTGCCCTCTCGATACAGTGCTTGAGCCTGAAGGAATCTCCCGGTATAGTCTCACTTTTTTTTTTTCCTCACTTCAGTACGTAGTTCATACAATGGAATCCAACTTTATTAGTGGGAACTTTACTAACTGAACTTTTAAAGACTCCATTCTCCACTGTGGGCAATATATGATGAAATCCCTTTTAGAGTTAAGGGCTGAGAAATTGAGGATTCTTGTAACACGGGTTATCCGACGTTAGACAAGGAAATTAATCTTTCTGAGCCTAATTTCTTCGTTAATAAAATGAGGGTAAACAGAAATATGTATCTCCTTAGGTTGTTATAAGGATGAAATGAACTTACACTTGCAGTGTGCTGTAAACCACAGGGCCTAGCACATAACAGGTGCTCACTGAACATGACCTCGTACGATTATAATCATCGTATGAATCATACAGTGGACCTGACAGTAATGGAAGGCATTTCTTTTTACCACATTCTCTGTCACTCTCTTAGCACCTTAGGTTTAACCTCTGGTTTGCTCTTAGTGAGAGAGGGAGCAGAATCTCAGCGGGGCACCTGGGTGGTTCAGTTGGTTAAGCATCCAACTCTTGATTTCGGCCAAGGTCATGATCTCAGGGTCAGGTTCCTGAGATCCAGTGCCATGGCAGGATCCCCCACTCAGCAGGGAGTATGCTTGCCCCCCTCTCCCTCTGTTCCTCCCACTCTCTCCTTTCCCAACTCTCTCTCTTAAACAAATAAAATCTTGGGAAAAAAAAAAAAAAAAAGGAATTGCAGCAATCAATGATCAGGATGAATATCACCACAGGTGTGAGAAACATGGCTTTCTTTCTTCTCCTTAATCAAATGTTTCAAAAAACATCTAATGACTTAGCAGAGGGAGTCATACATGCATTGCTAGAGAATGCAGGGCAGAAACATGCTGATGTAAGAACCAGCACTGCGAGACAATCATGAAGCCAAACCCTGGTGTCCACATTCCCCCAGTCTGGACCATCCTTACCTGATAAAAACACAGTGACTTGCTCTGCTTTATTTTTCTTCATAAAGTCCCATGGGGACTGAGAGAAGCTCTGACCTGTTGACCATGGCACATTTCCTAGTTTGAAAAAATGAAACAAAATGTCAAAGAAGCTTAAAAGTAATTTTTCTTATAAGGGGCAACGTGCAATCTGTGTGAGAACCCTAACGAATCCAGAGCTTCAACTGTCAAAGCCATGCACAGAATAGGTCAAGGGTCACAGGGGTGAACTCCCAAACACGTCTATCGAAGGTCAAAAGAAGGGCCCTCCACCTACAGGCTTCTCCAGGCCTGTCTTCCGGAGTAAGGGAGAAAACTGGGGAGCAAAAATACAACTAAATACTTCTACAGTTAAGTTTTCAGGAACAAAGCTGATGATGACTTTTCACGACCCTTGCTGTACCTGCGTCACAAGGTCCAAGCAGTCTGGATGAGGTAACAGGTCCTTTCTGATCTACTCCCTTCCCAACCAACTTTTAGATTCCAGAAAAAAAAGTAACTTCAGGAGCTGAGAATATAGCAAGCCACCCCATGGTCTGGGTCCTCTGCTCACTCTTGCTCAGAAAGGGTCCCACCTCATAGGGGTCGGGCTCTAGGAAGGGATGCGTAGGAGGTACATGTTCCATTCCTTCCCTTCCGCAGATCTTAAATTCTTAAATATCCCTACCATGTATGCATGCCCTACCTATAACTCACTGGGGTCCCTTTAACCTACTTGGGTTATCAATAGAGTCAAGTCACTTATATACATACACATTATTAACTCTTACCATAGTTGCTAACTTTCAAGCAGCTACAGCCAGACGCTATGCTAAGCCCTTTACCCACAGAAGAACTCTATCATCTTTAGATCTGAAACCACCAGGGCTCCCCACTTGTCAGTGACAAGCATGAACAATGGAACCATGAGGCCTTATTTTCCACTGCTCACAGAGCTAAATCTCTCTGATGGCGGTAAATATCCATTTGCTTACGCTTGTTTCCAGATTAGCTGCAAGAGGGCTGATGATGAAAGGCCATTCTCTTCCAAACAAGTCTGTGCTCACTTCATTTATTAGACCTCTGGGCATAACCACACCTTGAATAACAGTTCATTGTGTGGGCAAAATGGGTTACTGAGAATCATTTATGACATATTGTCCTGATGTAATTACTTAACTACGCAGTAATTCTTCTGTAACAATTATTTTAATGATTTTGCCATAGATTCATAAAATTAAGTTGCCATGAATAATCTGCCTCAAAAACTACTGAAACACATTTTTTTAATAAAGATTTTACTTATTTATTTGACAGAGATCACAAGTAGGCAGAGAGGCAGGCAGAGAGAGAGAGGGAAGCAGGCTCCTTGCTGAGCAGAGAGCCCGATGCATGGCTCGATCCCAGGAGTCTGGGATCATGACCTGAGCTGAAGACAGAGGCTTAACCCACTGAGCCACCCGGGTGCCCCTGAAATATATGTATTTTTAAAGTGACTTAGCATACATAAGTTAACAGAATAAAACACTTTCTGATCTAATAAGCGAATATATTAAAAGCATGGCGAAAATCACACTTTTTCTCAACCTTGACTATTCTTTTGCAACTTACTGCTGAAAATATGCAGCTCTTCCTACCAGAGATTTGAATCCTGCCTGTTTTACTTCTTTGCTCTGTGATCTCAGATGGGTCATCTTGTAACTAATTTACTTATTTGTAAAATGAGCCTGTTTTAAGGACTTGTTGAGGTGCTGTGTATACAGCTCCCAACACAGTTCTGAAATAATGGCAGGTTCCCCAAAGATGCTAGTTCTGCTGGCTCAACATGAAACACAATAACCAGGGACTTTTAGAGAGCACTTACTATGCTCAGCAGAAAACAAATCTTACCCCCTTTTTATTTTTCTAAATATTTTATTTATTTTAGAGAGTGGGGGAGAGAGAGTAAGGGAGCAGGGGGATGAGCAGAGGGAAGCACGGGGAGGGAGAAAGAATCCCAAACAGACTCCGTGCTGAGCGCAGAGCCCAATGTGGGGCTTGATCTCACAACCCTGAGATCATGACCTGAGCTGAAACCAAGAGTTAGTCGCTTAAGCGACTGAGCCACCCAGAAGCCCCAACAAATCTTATCTTTTTAAGTTTTTTGGAGTCTGCTTCATAGTGCCTATCAAACAGAAATAACCAGTTATCACCATGACTCATCCCATGTGGGAGCTCTGATTATATCTTCAATAGAGAGTGCTTCTTCCAACTCTAGATGTCACAGGGCTCCTGTCCCAGAGGTTGGCTGTTACTACACTACGAGCATCCCCAGCACAGCCCAAGTACAAATCTGGAGCTGCGTTCAGAGCTCGTCCATCGGTCCGCAGCTGCAATGTGGTTAGCTTCTTGCATTTATCAGAATAGCAAGTGCAATCACAAAGCCTCATCAAGGCCTTTCTTGTTCTTTACTCGAAGTATTATTGGAAGCATAAAAGCATTTTTTATACTCACAAGGCAACATTATATAATGGCTGCATTGTGAATACCCAAGTTTCTCGGCACCAGCAGCTGTCACAAGTGAGCTGTGAATGTATTTAGTCAATGAACTAAGTATCAGGTTATGGAGCCCATAAACATACATAAGCCCAGAAATGTAACTTTCTCTTCATCACAGGATGGCTGGTACCTAGCATGACGGATCGCACACTGCTCGTACTGAGGCCAATGCAGGAGTCGGTGGTGTTATTAAATGTCCCGTCTTCCAGACTCCGCCATCCATCAGATGAGATTGCTTGGAAATGATTTGTCAGAGCTTGACTCACTGCTTTTGAAAAATCTTCCCATGATGTCTGTTTGCGGATATTTAAAGCACATATTGTGTTTTCGCATTCAAAGTCATCTGAACCATAGTTGCCTGGTGGACTCTCACCCCCTGAAATCCTTACAGGTATTTTAAGAGCATCTGTTGGAAGAACAGAAGAATTAGGGGGGGAAAACCTTGATAGGAAAACCCAGCAAAACTCTAATATAAAAGAGGCAGATACAAACATTTCAAAAACAAAGCAAAGGTTAACTATAATATTTCTTGAGATACAATTAGCTGAGTGTTCTTCTACTGCAGTAAACTGGGGTCTCCCAAACTCCACAGTTTCTTTGGACCCATGTTATTTGTTTATTGTTCCTTGTATCTTTGGCCTTTTGTAGTTCATTGGCAAGACTCTAAAAAAACAAAACAAACAAACAAACAAACAAAACTGGGAAAACAGGAGTGTTCTCTTGACCCTGAATTCCCTACATTGCCCTTTCTCCCCACCTTCATTGATATCATCATGAATCAGGCAGGTCACTGTTGTTGCAGAGGTCGCGGACAGTGGCTTCACACTCCTGCAGACCTCGGTCTGAGCCGCAGGGCCAGCCTCCTCCCAGCCACGTGCACTTGGTAAATTACCTTCATCTCCCTAGATCCCAGTTCCTTCTACAAAATGTTAGGACTTTGCTGTTAAATTGTTATAAAGACAAAAGGAACTCATGTTTGAAATGAATTTGACACCCTGTCAGTTACATGGTAAATGCTAGTGAGGATTTAATATATAGTAAACAGTGCAGGAGAAGCTTCTTAAGTCATCGTTCCAATCTCTCTGTGACACCAGCTGACTGAGGCCCCACCAAGGTGGGCAGTCTCCAACGCAATTCCATTCTCATGAACTGAATTATGCGCTCACCAAGGGTCACTTGTGTTTATTCTCTAATCTTTTTATGTCTATTGAACTCATTACTATAATTGGTAAATTAAATATTCCATAAACTGATGAAATGACTTCCTGGTCCTATAAAAATGAAGTTGGACACTTTAGAGATCACGGAACAGAGGAGGTATTTTAAAAAGTCATCTAATGGGGTATAGAGGAGACAACTACATAAAATTAGAAAAAAAAATCTTTAGACAGATAGTGCTTTTAGTTTGTTTTATAAGTATGTTTAAGTCCTCAAACACTAGAGATCATAGATGAGACATGATAGAGGTGGTTTTCCGGTAAGAATATGTGGAACTTTAGTCAGAAAAACCATACTAAAGACCTTCACCTGAAAATTAATGAAAGAAGTATCTGCAGGATTAAAATCAAAATATAATGTTAAAAAGTTTATTTTTATGATTCTCTCCTTAAATTGTTTTTTTCTCTTAACCAACTACTAGATTATTTTTCCAACTATCACTAATTCTCAGTTCTCACCTTGTCAACAGCTTCTGACACAACTGACCCCTCTCTGTTCTCTGATCCACTCCCACAGGATTCTCTCCTGCCTCAACGGTCACTCTGTAATGGTCCCTCCACTCTGCTGGTCCCTCCACATTTTCCAGATTTCTTAACCATAGTGTTCCAAGGCTCCTTTCTAGTACTTTTTCTGTGTGTGTTCACTTCCTTAGTGATCTCATCCAGTCCCATGACTTTAAATACCATCTATAAACTGCAGACTCTCAGATTTACGTATCCAACTCATACTCATCTCCGGAATCCCTGCTGACTTGGCATCTCCACACAGATCCCAAACAGATATCTCAGATTCATACTTCTAAACCGGAACTCCTGAACTTCGTTAGCAAAATCTGCTCTAGCCACAGCCCTCCTGTTGACAGGTGATGGCCACTCCACCCTGCCAGTCGTTGAGGCTGAATCACTGGGGGTGATACATGAAGACCCCCACCCCTCTGTCATACTTCAGATTCAGTCCCTCTGGAAGTTCTGGGGCTCTACCTTCAGCTGCATCCAGAACCCAACCACTTCTCACCACCTCATCCGTGACAATCCTAGACTGAGCTGTCACTGTGGTCTCTTGCTGCAACACATCAAGGGCCCAACAAGTCTCCCTGACTTCAGTCCTGGGACTTCCTACAAGTATTCTCAACAAAGCAGCCACAGAAACTATGAAAATGTACAGTGGATCCCGTCACTCGGAAGCTCAGACATTGAAAGGGTTATCTTACCATGGCCTACAGATTCCAACCACATCAGGCCACCCCCCATCCCATCTTATAACTTCTCTGCCCTCGCTCATTCCAACCCAGCACTCTGCCTTCTTTACGGCTCCTCAGACACAACAGGTCTGTGTCTGCTTGAGGGCTTCTGTCCACTTGATGATGTCCTGCCCGGAAAGCTCTTACCTGAGAGGTCTACGTAGCTGCTCTGCTCACCTCCTTCAATGGTTGCTTCAATGTCTTACCAGTAAGGTGACTTTGACCATCACTTTAAAAACTGAAACCCATCCTCACACTCCCAATCCTCCTGAGTCTTTTCCACAGCACAAGTTACCGTCTCAGATACCATGCAATAAATTATGTTTATTGTTCGTTTTCTGTCTCAGTGTTAGAATGTAAGCTGACATATTGATACAGCTGACTGACTGGGTAGATTGAATGATAATCTTGATAGGAGAAGTTGTAATATTTTCTATGATCTGAAACTCCATATTCCATAAACCCACAAGTGAACCTTTTAGAACACGGGCTGAGGAACATATTCTTAGAGCTGGAAGAGGCCCAAAAGTGCATCAATTAACTTCATAGGCAGGTCAGCAAGCAAGCATCGAGAGGTAACTCTCTTACATTTATATGATCAGCTAACGGCAAAGTACCCAGCCATGATTCTTCATACCCTATTTGTCTCATGTCTTAGAGAGACAAAGTCTAAGTCCAGAAGAAAAGAGCAATAATTATTTCAACACTATCTGAGGTCATTAAAATACAAAGAAGACCTAGCATTTCTTGAATAGCAACTAATTCTCTAAAAAGTCATTCTGCATGGAAAATATAATTACCACATTGATAATCAATAAAATAGAATTATCACATTGGTAATCAATAAAATGTTTTTGTAGTTGTTAGGGCTCAAAGAAAGCCAAGAAGCGAAAGAGCAAACCGTAGCTGTGTGAGCATCCTCCCGTGGTGCCAGCAGCCCCAGCAGGGGGAGGAAGGGTGAACAAAGCTGCGAATGGCACTCACTCAGATTCTCCAGCAGGTGCTTGCAGTCATCAGTGGCGACATCGTGCGCGGTCCGATTGCACTTATCTCTCCTTTCTGGCTCAAGCCCTCTGTGCTTACACAAGATTTCTAGGCAGTCCTGTAAAGGCAAAGGCTCTATTACCTCACATCCACATGAATAAACTCAAATGAAAAATTCAAGGGAAAAGTCATTTGCCTGGAACGAAGAATTCAGAAATTCTTAGCTAGAAATTGTATTTCAATTCCAGCAACCCAAATACATTCATCTAAACACCGGCTCAAAATGGAAAGCAAGGAGGGCTTCATTCAAATGTGATGACAGGACCCCAACATTGCTCCACAGAACAGCCTTTCTCAAGAGGAAAAAAAGCTTACTAATCACTCATGTTGCGGAGTGAAATTAGAAGGAAATTGACTTCAGCAGGCAGTATCCTTTTATGGTAATTTGACAATATAAAGCAAACAGACTTTTGCTACAACTGGTGCTCTGGGCTATTTTCTGGACGAACTGTTTTCCTGGTCACGTAAGTGCAGGGTTCCAATTTTAACAATTCTGAGTCCCCGCCACAAGCACATTTATATTTGTGATCTTACGCTGTCCTGTTTTTATTTGAAAAATATAAACACCATGCTGAGTTTTTAGAAAAAATTTCCCAATAGATACTGAAGAGATGTGTCCTCTCTTTCTCAGCTCTGTCTTCTATGTTGCTTCAGTAAATCCCCACCAAAAAGTGTCAGGAACCTATGATATGGAACCTCTAAATTCTCCAAGACTTTTCATAACCAAGTAGAAGTAAGACAATATATGTGCAAACGTTTTCAAGTAAGTAATTGCATGATAGGATAGAGCATCACGATATTGGCCAAGGACCTCTGCTATACCAACTTTGAATACTTGATGACTTGTTTACTGATTTCCCACCAGAATAAGCACAGAACTGAATAGACCAGAAACCATAAAAAGGAACTAACAATTAAACAAGCAACATCCTTTCCATCTCTCCCTTAAACACACACACACACATACACACACACACACGGCTTCTCAATCACCCAGCTCTTCTCTTTCCCCCACAGATAACTACTGTGATGATTCCTAGTAACAGTTGCTGGTTTACCCGTTTATCAACTTTATATAAGTGAATCATACTGAAATTTCACTTTCATATTTGGCCTCTTTTCATTCAACATAATGTCCATAAAATTCATCCCCATGTTGAAGCTAATCATAATTTCTTCTTCTTTTTTTTTTTTTTAAAAAAGTACTGTGTGGTCTTCCATGTGTGGTTTTGTAAATACATCATCACTTACTTATCTATTCTCTTGTTAATGGACATCGGGATTTACTATGAATGTGCCAGTACACATCCTTTGATGGACACATGTACACATTTCTGTTGGATGTTGTGTTCAGAGCTGACCTGCTGGGTTGCAGCTAAGCATATGTTGTTCTAGGTCAGTATATACTGCAAAGAGCTTTCTAGAAGTGGCTATACCAATTTCCACTCCCACCAGGAGTACATGAGTTCCAGTTGCTTCATATTGCCCTCCAAAACAGACTTTAATATGTGCGTTCATAAAGAAGTACAGGAAACCCCTAAGGGTCAAAAAGAAAGTAAGTAAGCAAAAACCACCCAATTAAATGAAATCTGAACAGGAAGCCAGTGCTGGTGTGAGGGCCAAGCGGATGTAGGGAATCTTTTCAGATGCTGCGGGGATGAGAGACGAGGTCTTCAGAGCCCCAAAATGGAGGAGCTGAACCAGAGGTTTGCCTGAAAAGGGAACTGGCTGGAACACTGGTTTCTCACTGCCCTTGCTCAGATTGGAGGGATCTCCTCTAACAACTATAATCAAAGTCTGTTTGCTTTTGTAGATAGGTCTGGGGTTCAAATTCAGAAACTCTCTAAGCCAAGAAATAAACTGAAAACAAAGTCAAATATATAAATAACAGTTCTTATCCAACTGTTTTGACTAATTGGTATAATACCAATAAATGCATTAGATAGTAGATAAGAACTTCAGAAACGCTGATTTAGAAATGAACACTAATGGGGAACTAACCAGAATGCAATTGAACACTAAACTCAGTGAATTCCCAAAGAAGAGATAAAAATAATACTTTTATTATGCAAGTTAATACTTGCAGCAAAAGCAGAAAAGCCAAAACAGACCTGGATCCTAATTCTGCCAATGTAAATGATTTTATCTATGACATTTGCTAAATCATTTAACATTTTTGTTTCAGTTTCCTTATCTTTGTTTAAGTATCTGTACTTTCAGAGTTGTTATGTGACTTAAAAGATGCATTAAAAGGGGCACCTGGGTGGCTAAGTGGGTTAAAGCCTCTGCCTTCGGCTCAAGTCATGATCTTGGGGTCCTGGGATCAGCCCTGCATCAGGTACTCTGCTCAGCAGGAAGCCTGTTTCCCCGCCTACTTGTGATCTCTCTGTCAAATAAATAAATAAAATCTTGAAGAAAAAAAAAAAAAAAGATGCATTAAAAGTTCATTCTCAGCATGTACTAAACTCTCAATATTTATTAGCTGTTATTATCATAATCAACATAATCACCAATTAGAAAATAGCCCAAATATTCAATTAGTTGGTGAGGAATTATAGCACATCGACCAATGTCAATGATCTCAATATAATTCTAGGTGATGTTACTTCAAATTAGAAACAGAAATGATAAAAGATCCAACCCAAATCTGCAAGATTCTTTCACCTCTGACCTTCAAAGTATACAATTTTTATTATTCTCAGGTAGGTCAGTGGGCAATAATATAAGCAAAGACTTTCTCTATAAGGAAGCAAGCAATGTCGGTCCCAGGAGGCTAGCAGGGTGACGTGTATCCATGCTACAAGTGTGAATTCCACACCATGCCAGGCTCCAAGGGGAAGAGGAAGAAGGTGAAAACCTCCACCCAACTGACACCAACAAGCATGGCGACAGCTATCTGAGTGCCCACTAAGTGCCAGGCACAGTTCTAACACTTTACAAGTGTTCAGCGCTCATGAACCCCCACAACTTTAAGAGATATTAAGCACTCTGCCAGGTCCTGCTAGAACTGAGGGTGTGACGATGAGCAAGACCATAGTCCTGCTTCTCAGGGAGGAATGTGAAGTGTAGTAGAGACACGGGCAAAATGCACTCAAGTGATGGCCAAAGTTGCACTAGGTGGAAGAGGAAGGAAAGGTGGAGAAAGGAACCTAAGTTCTCTCCTTTATGGGTAGGATATGTGAAGAGGGTAAACGCCACGATGCCAGTCCCTGCTTCTGGAAATGTATGTTCAACATGGGTGTCCAGCCAGGGTGTCCAACCCAAGTGACACAAAGCAAGAGATCTGGACGAGTGGGTTTAAACCAAAGTCCTATTCACCGGGCTCCAGATACATTTGCTGCAACAGAGACTTGAAAAGCAGAGGTTTTAAGCTTAAGCTTTCATTTCCACTCACATTCCACTCACCAGAACTTAGGTAGGTGACTTTATTAGCTGCCAAGGAGTCTAGAGAATGTGATCTTTATATTGGGTGGTCATGGGCCCAGAACTCTGCAGAATCCATTACTACAGAGGAAGCAGGGAAGAGATGTTGAAGGTCAGAGACACACCTCTGCCATGGTCCTTTAAGGAGAGCTGAAAAACAAGGTAGAAGGGCCAGGGAGACTAAGTAGAAACCCCAAGTCCAAGGAGCTAGATATAAGATCAAGAGCAGGTCAGCGAGCTGAGAGTCTAAAACTGGGCAGAGGGAGAGAGAATGAAAGCAGTCCACAAATGCACAGGGTGAACACCCCAGGGGTGTGGGTGTGCCCATGGACTTGCAGCGCAGGGAGATGGAGGCTGTTAAGATGAGAAATAATGGCATAAGCAACAGGGTAGATTTAGGGGGGAATGGCCAAAGACAAAGACAGCTGGAGTTGACTGTGAAGTTCTAAGGTCGGCATGGAGATAAGTTTTCTGCAGGCATGAGGATATATTCAGGAAGCAAAGTGCCATGATAAGTTTGATTCTGAAAAGCAACTGGTACGTTTGGAAGGTGTCCTGAAGGAAGATGAAACGAAGAAGCTCAGTTAGGAAGAAGAGCAGTAACAGTCCACTCGCTCATCAGTTCAGCAAACAGCACTCGCAGGCCAGAGACTCTGCTGGACACGGCACATACAAAAGTGGAAAAGTGATCTTTTTTGGAGGAGATGGAGAGAGAGACAGGCATGCAAACAATTAAAGTAGAAGCACTCTAAGTGAAGTGTGGAGAGGTGCCCTGGGAACACCTCACTTCTGGAAGCCAAGACTTAAGCTGTTTTCCAGGCAAGGAAGGGTCAGGAGAGGAGAAGAGGCCATTTGAGGTAATGGGAACAGCAGACACAAAGACAGGGAGGGGGGAGCGAGCACAGGGTGTTGGCGCAGCAGCCAGCAGTGCCTGCTTAGAGCACAGAAAGCGTTAGGGGAGGAGACAGGAAGTGGGCCTATGGAGGTAAACTGAGCCCAGAGCAGGAAGGGACTTGTCTGTCACCATATAGGCCTGGCACTTATCCTAGACATGACAGACCCCTGGAAAGATGCTAAGCAGGGAAATTATATGACCAAGTTCCCCGGTCTGCAAGGCCCCTCTCATGGCGGGCTGAGGGGGCGGAGAGACCGCAGATGAAGAGCCTGGCAGAACCTGCAGGAATCCAGACAGCAGACGAGGAGGGCTCCCCAGGGGCAGTGCCCACGGGATATGGAGGAGGCAACATAGCCAAACTCTGTATGCGAAGGAATAAAATCTAGAGTTATACCAATCATTTGAATGCGTTAAGTCAGGAAGATGGAGCAAGTAAACACAAATGCCCGGTGATGGTATTGGATTCAGAAGGAACAAGAGATGCAGCAGACTGGCCAACGGGCACAAACACAGGGGCCTGAGGACGCAGCCAGGTAGAGCTCTCTGATGGAAGCCAAAGTGAATATGATCGTCAATGGGGTTACCATGTAATTCCCCAACTGGTCCACTTTTAAGAGTACAAAGGGGGAAACTGTTAATTACACTGGGGTGACAGGCATAAAGAATGGCTCTATGGGTAAAGGAATTTTGCTGCTCTAGTTTTCAAGGAGATGCCCTATGAACTGTGGCCCTCCTGAATAGTACGTTCTTGGATAGAGTCAGGAAATGGCTAAGTAAAGCTACAGATAACATTTTGGAATCTCTATAGGTTGTACACTGGGGATCAGTAAGATCAGGCAAGGGAAAAAGTACAGAGTGCAAGGAGGAAAAAGATCAAAACCCAGATCCATGAAAGGTGTTAGCGGAAAACAAGGAGAGTCCATGTCTTGGGTGAGGAGTGCCGCAGGACTCTGGTTGGCTAAGATGAGATCAGAATCCTTGAGGATTCTGTCTGTTAATCCCTGCTGCTCAAATTAAGCGAGGATGCAATGCTCTGCATTGAATATTCTGGAATAATAGCTTTCCCTTTGTTTATTAATGCTGAGTTAGTCTGGCCTTTTCAAAAACAACTTCATAAAAGTTAAGGGGGGAAAAAAAAGAAATAATCATGGAGAATCTAAAACACAAAACAGATTCCCAAGAACAGATTTCTCCGTATCATGATCAACCTCTTTGCAAAGAGTTGGTCCAACCTCACAGGTATCTTATCCTTCTCCTCTCTCAGCCAATTCCGCATGACAAGAAGTTGAGCCACTCCCATCATCTTATTCTCTGCAGTTACGATCCAGGGAGAGGAAATCTAAATCTTGGGTCCCCCTGTGGGCCTATACTTGAGACATATACCCTCATCAGACCACCTAGTCGGGGTGGAGGCCACTGTGCCAGAGGACGAGACTGCCACTCCCTGGCTACAAGATAATTATGTATCAGGGAGACCACAGTCCTAACACAATGCAAGAACGGCCTCAAGATGGTTACAAGAGGGCCACCTCCCGATCAGGGGGCAGTAAGCCTGCCCAGAGATGACTGCCAGGATGCTGGAAAGAAACGTCTGGAAGACGGGTAAAAAAGGCAGGTGTGGAGATTGAGGTTTGGGATGCATTACTGCAGAAGCCACAGTTCAAGCTGAAAGATTGGATAAACTCTTAAAAAACAGGACAGCCAGTTGCAAATGGGGCGTGGGAGTTGCTATGATTAAACAAAAAAGAAAAGCCAGAAAAACAAAGAGAAAGCCTGGTCCCTGAAATAGGAGGCAAAGTGAGGATAAGGCAGGGTCTGAAAGCAGAGGAGGGAGTCTGCATGAAATAATCAACACGTTAACCCAGAGAGACTGCGTAAGAGCCTGAGTGAGAGGAAGCCACCAGCTTTGGTCATAGCACATAAACTGGAATTATAGTCTAGTCCTGCAGCCAAAAACACCCACAGCCCTCCGAAATAAAGACTCTCTTTGTACGAGAGCTGCAACAACAGAGATATCAAATTCAGAAAATCTCCCTAATGCTTCTACTGCACTCACCTGGCATGTCAGGGGTCTCATGATTCAACGGGGTTTCACTAAGAAACTCTTCTTCCTATTCACACTGTGATGAAAACAAAGGTTTGCCCTCGATGATAAGTCACAGGCCGGCTTTAGAGAGAGGCACTCCTTTTCCCAAACACTAACTGGTGACTTGCGTACTGGGTTGTGTCCTGGGAGAAAGACCAAGACTCAAGTGGGAGAAGCAGATTTGGGAATCTGATCTTCCATGCACTGATCTTGGGGAATTTGCTACACTTTTCTCTGAGACTTGATTTTTCATTTTTCATCTTCATGAGAAGGTTGGTCTCAATAAGCTATATACCTTCGAGCTCTGAGATCACAATTTTTTATTGAAAAACACATGGAAACAAGTAATGATGTATCGCAGTCTTATGTAGGTCGGACAAAGAGATGCTGCTGGGCAGAGAAGAAACACTCATTTTTTTTTTTTTTTTTTAAGCTCAGCTTGTGGTCAGGGTAGAATTTTTCACCCAGAAAACGATTAACTCAGGATTATAAAAATTTTTTTTCCCCTAGAAAATTAGTCTGAGGAACTTAGTTGTAAATGGATTAGCTCTCTGGAGAACTATGTCAGCCAGGATATGAACCCTGTATTAGGCAAATGACGCAGAACTTTCCAGTACCCTTGACTAGGAAGGAAGGCAGCATGGTACAGGGTGAAGATAATGAAATCAGGCAATCTGGGCTTCATTCCCAACTTCTCTCTATTATTCCCTCCAGGGTTTAAATGTCCTAATCATTAAATGAAGAGGCTAGCCTGGAAGATAAAGTATTCATTCTGGGCCTTAAAAAAAAAAAAATCTATTATTTTAATCTATGATTTTAATCAGCAGTGCCAAAGCTGTCAGTCATGATCACTTTTAAAAATCTCTCTTCTCTTGTCCAAAATTTATCTTATGCCTCTTGAACAAGATACAGGGAGAGTCATTTTCTATGAGAGAAAGTGGTTGTATTTCCCTTTACTCAACAATGACAGAGCATCTATGTGGGCCCAGGGCCTGAGGATCCATGAAGATACCATCCCCTTGATTACAAAAAGGCACCAGGGGGGCACCTGGGTGGCTCAGTGGGTTAAGCCTCTGCCTTCGGCTCAGGTCACGATCCCAGGGTCCTGGAATCAAGTTCCGCATCAGGCTCTCTGCTTAGCAGGACGCCCGCTTCCTCCTCTCTCTCTGCCTGCCTCTCGGCCTACTTGTGATCTCTGTCTGTCAAATAAATAAATAACATCTTTAAGAAAGGGACCCCTGGGTGGCTCAGTTGGTTAAGCAGCTGCCTTCAGCTCAGGTCATGATCCCAGCATCCTGGGATCAAGTCCTGCGATCGGGCTCCTTGCTCAGCAGGGAGCCTGCTTCTCCCTCTGCCTCTGCCTCTACCTGCCATTCTGTTTGCCTGTGTTCTCACTTGCACTCTCTCTCTCTGACAAATAAATAAATTAAAAAAAAAAAAAAAAGTTTAAGAAAAAAAAAAGGCACCAGGACCAAGAAGGAGTTCATAATTAAGTTCATAATCATAATTGCTAAGCAGCAACACAAGTGCCCTACACTGCAGGGTAACCCACCTTGGCAGCGCTTTCTCTTCTGCAGAGCATGAGACGCTCAGCAGCTGAACAGTCTAGATCAGTGATGCTTCTTTTGTTTATTTTTTTAATTTATTTTTATTTTTTTAATTTTTTGGCCTCCAGGTTGAGTGTACACAACCCACTCCTATCAGTAACATCTTGCCTTATACTCAGAGACAGGTTGAAAAGAACTCTTTCAATGTACCCTTCTACCACCAAATGAGATTCACAGTCTTAGATTAACCGTACGTTTTCCAGTGTAAGCTTTTCACAGCTCTCACCTCTGTCTCCTAAAAACTTTTAGGTCATACATATTGCATCCCATTCAAAGCAAGACACGTATATCAAGCTCACAAAATTTTTGTACTTTTTTGTTAAAGGGCAAAATGGGAGCAAACTACTAAAAAGCAAAACCTCCACATGTAACTAAATCATGCCTTTTGCTCATTAAAAAAAAAAAAAATGTCCAAAATGAACAGCTTCTGTTCTAGGTCATAATAATAGGAAGTTACCCAACCAAGAGCTCCAAATGCAATTTCTAGCTATTCCCAGATATCTCCATCTGGATGAACACCTCAGCACTTAAATCCAGCATGTCTAAACCCACGTTCCGTCTTCTTGATCACAATGACGCCTCTTCCCTTCTCTTCCTGGGAACGTCACAGCACCCCTTCTTGTCAGCTCCGTCTTCTGCATCCAATCTGTCTGCAACCCGAGGGACACTCCTCGTCTCATTATTTCCGCCACTCTCTCCATCTTTCACCTACTCTATCTTCCTGCCACCCATTTTTTCATAACTCTCAATCTTCTATATGTTATTGCTAAATTAATCATTCAACCTATAGAACTGATTGTTTTGCTCCTTTGTACAAAACATTTCAGTGGCTTTACTCTGACCAGTAAATAAAGTCCCAATTCCTTAAAACGTCACTGACGCCCACGCAGTACTATGAAACCCCCAGTTCTGTCTTACTTCTCACTATCTCTCATCAGCTTAGCCGGTGCTGCTGCCCACCTCCCTCCTTCCGGGCTCTGCTCCTCCTGGGGCCCAATCTCACCTACTTGCCAATCCCAACGAGAAGTGGCGAATGTAACCTACTCTGCAAGGCCAAAATCACTTCCATTGCCTCCTGAAAGGGCCATTTCTGAGCCTAAGATCCCCGTGACTCTGCTCCCTGAAAAAGATACATTCTCTTTTTTCAAAAAATAAAATAAAATTTGCATTTTCATACTGTTCCAACCGCATGTCCATTGCCCTTATTTTAATTTGTTGTGTTCTCTTGTCTACACTTGTCTTGTACCCTGTTCTCTTGCCACTGAACTAGCAGTTAGTTGCTCGTGTGAACAATCCGGGCAGATATCAGCTTACACAGTGCTTGCACTCGGGAGCTTCCTGAAAGTTTTTTATTGCTGAAGTACACTATGGCTAAACTGATCAAAACAGAAAAAAGCACGAGGGAATGGCCTACTATTTCCTTAATAATCAGAATCATTTTCTACTCTAACTGATGAGTGAAATCTTGAGACCACTTATCTACCAGTAAAACAGCCCAGCAAGAGTGTAAGTGAGGTAGTTCAGAGTTGAGAGCAAGTATTTCCATCCTGGCCCTCCCTCTAACCGGTACCATGGCCTTGGTCCATGAATCAAACATTCCAGTTTTCTAAATCAACACCAAACTCCTTCTCCTAATTTTACATAAGATTAAGAAAAAAAAATGTATGAAATTACTCCCACATTTGCTAACAAACTCCAAGTATGATTTTTATAGAAGTCTCAGGGTGACTGGGTGGCTCAATCACTTAAACACAGGATGTCAGCTGGGGTCATGATTTCAGGGACCTGGGATTAAGCCCCACAGGACAGGTGGGAAGTCTGCTTCTCCCTCTCCTTTTGCCTCTTCCCCTGCTTGTGCACGTTCTCTTACTCTCTTTCCTCATAAATAAAAAAAGAAGTCTCCTATACAGGTGACTGTAAGTACTACTGGTCAGGAAAAAGGTCAGTTCATATGGGTAGTTGACTGTCTCCTGCAATGGTATCACTCAATCTCCAATCATTCCACTGAAATACACTGAGTCAGTATCAGACAACTGTGTCACTCATCAAATTACAACCAGGTAATGACGCCAGCTGCTAACAGACACACCTTAAAACCTTTTGAAGCAGCAATATGGGCAGCCGTCCAGCCTTCTCTGTCAGCGTGGTTAATGAGGTCTGTAGGAATAACAGGCTTGGATGTGCCTTCAGGACTCTCTTCTCCTTGATCCAAGTCAAAGACACCTGACTCGGGTTCCTCTTCATGCAAAGAGTTTCTCCGAGCTGGTGCTCTATGGTACATAAGAAGCTTGAGGCTGTCCACATTACCAGCATCCACAGCTGCGTGAACTGGTGTCCAGCCATCCTAAAGATAAAATGGCCAGGAAGAAAAGGGTTGATTACAACATTAGTGTTGAGAACAGTCTTATTTAAAGTTCACCTCTCAATGTTCTTGGGCATGAACCAGTGAGCAGGGGAAAGCAGGCATTCCAATCCTGAATATCATTGATGAGCTAAGTCAAGTTCTCAGACCTCTGTCAATTACCGTAATTCCCATTGCTATGACTCATGTTCGCTCTTCTGTAAGAATTTCCACTTAACGGTTAGCCATTTGGAGCTTAATAGTACAAAAAAGAATGAGCTTTAGCATGAAGATTTTTCAATATTTATATCCAAGTACAGTACTATTAGTAATGTACTAAATGAATGCGGCTACAAGCCAGTTTTACATATGAGGCAGAGTCCTAACTGGTGATCTTAAAATTTTATGCCAGTGATTCTTGAAGGAAAAAATCTAGGTAATATGGAAAAGGTGGACATATAGGAAAAGCAAGGCCAATTTCACTTTGTGAAATGTCTACGGACCTCTGTTGAGAGCTCTCTGATTGTGGTTGGAAACAGAAATGCAAGCTCAGAAAATGTTCCAACTAAAATTATTGGGCCCATTCTCTAGAACGTTACTGTGAGGTCTTCATTATCCACTTAGCTTGCTGACAGAGTAAATTCAGACCTCTCTTCTAGGGCAGTGGTTCAAGGGTGGTCACCAGACCAGCAGCAGCAGCAGCACCTGGGAACTTGCTAGAAATGAGGGTTGTTCAGCCCCCACCCAGACCAATTGAATGAAAAACTCTGGAGGGGAGGCCCAGCAATCTGGGACCTCACCAGACCTCTGGGGCATTCAGACATTCAGAAGTTTGACAAGCACTTTTCCAGGGAAAACCTTTCCATCTCTCAAGGGTCTTCCTTCCATTCAGGTACCAGTCTTCATTACAGTTTTAAGACTTTCATAAAGAACAGAATTATTTTGTTGATTTGTATTTTTTACTTTATTTTCCTTTTTGGCCAATTTTTTTTCACAGGGTATTTCATATTGCTATATTAAGTATCTTTAAGTGAACGAAAGCACATTTTTAAAAACAAATAACAGGGTAGAAGACAAGGAAAGACAGTAAGCGGTAACAGTGTACATTTAGAGGAGGTCTCTGATCATTTGCTAAAGCTGTCTCTTGATGAAGTGGGTTTTTGTCTGGTTCTATACTTGGCTTATATCCCTGGTTATAACATTAATTGTTGGTTCTCTTTTAGTAAATTATTTAAGAAAATCCACCATCTGATGTAGGTGCTATGGAAAACAGCATGAAGTTTTCTCAAAAAGTTAAAAATAGAACTAACCAATGACCCAGCAATCACACTACTGGGTATTTTCCCAAAGAATACAAGAGCACTAATTCATAGTGATGCATGCACCTCTATGTCTATAGCAGCATTGTTTATAATTATCAAGATATGGAAGAAGCCCAAGCATCCACTGATTGATGAATAAAGAAGATGTGAGATATATAATCTATTATATAATGGAATATTATTCAGCCATAAAAAAGAATAATGTTGCCATTTGCAACAAAATGGATGCAACTTGAGAATATAATGCTTAGTGAAGTCAGTCAGTCAGAGAAAGACAAGAACCTTACAATTTCACTCATATGTGTAATTTATGAAAAAAAAAAAAAAACACAGAAGGAAAAAAGTTAAAGAGACAGAAATCAAGAAACAGAGTCTTAATTAACAAATTGATGATTACCAGAGGTTAAATAGTCAATGGGGACTAAGGAGTATACTTGTCATTAAAACAAAAACAAAAACAAAACAAAACCATAAATACAACAGCAATCCAGTATCTAAGGGTGACCTATAAAATAGAAAATGTGCCTTTTTAGCCTGTGAAATTTTAAGGATGTTTCCTATGATGGAAGCATGAGCTTCCATCATGATCCACACTTCACTGAGCTCAGGAATTACCTTATTTTTTGTTTTTGCAGCTTCCCAGAATAATAAAGGTGATGGACGTTCCTTAACTCCCCCAGCCCAGAGAGGGAACCCTCTGAGAAATGCATGTCAGTGTGCACAGGGTTGATCTCCTGGTCTTCAAGTGTTTCACAACAGGTTGATGGAGACAAATTTGGGAAGGCTAACTGAGAAGTTTTAATTCAAATGCATTTGTGCGTGGCTGAACCAGAAGTGTTATCCAAGGACTCTTCCATGCATCGGACTCTAATTGTCTTCACTTTCAAAATCACTGACTTTTTCTGTGCACCTTGTACAGGGGACATCAGCGCTGTGTGGGACGCAGTCAACAGCGATTTGGGGTCCACAGTGGATTTCTGTATATAGTGCTTCCAGTTCTGGGGCAAATTAGACAATGACGCTGAACTCTATGAGGTGCTACACAATCTTACAACAACAAACATCAGTCATAGGGAGAAGAGCGAGCACAGGTAACTCTCCTCCGGCAATGGGGCACTACCTTGTCACAAACATCTGACCATCTGTTCACTGCTTACAGTTCCCAGGCACCATACCAACTATGTTATATAGATTACCTCATTTCACTTTAATAACCCTAACCACAGCTACCATTATTAGACTCATTTTGTAGAGGGGTCAACCAAGGCACAGCAAAGTAACATAATTTGCCTAAGCTCACACAGCTTTGTGAAGGGATGGTTTGAGCCTCACAGGTTTGATTTCAGAGCCTAATCTCTCAGCCATTATGCAGTAATTTTAGATCACAGTTATTGCCACCACCGCAACAGGGGATCCTCCTGCAGCTCTTCTATAAAATAGACATTTTGAAAATATATCCAGAATCGGACAATTTACCACCATTTCTACCCCTCAACCTTGATCCAAACCACTATTACTTCTTCCCTGGATTAAAACAACAGATTCCTATGGGTCTCCCTTGCAGCTGCTCTGTCTCACCTACATTTTATTCTCAAGTCTGCAGCCAAAGTGGCTCTTATAAAAATGAGTCAGTTCATGTCCTTGCTCTCTTCAAAACCATCCATCCAAAGGCCTTATTCCAAGTGCTCGCCATGGCCCACGAGACCTTCTATGGCTGCCTCTGGCCACACTGGCCTGCCTGAGGTGCCCTGAGGGTACCAGAGCTCTCCACCTCTGGCCTGGCACACTGCTCCCCACATCTCTTCATGGCCCACACCCTGGCTTCTATTAGGTCTTGGCCCAAATGTCACATTTTCAATGAAGACTTTCCCCACCAACTGAAGGAACTCCCCCACCCAGGCACTCCGATCTTTAAAACATCCAGCCACTATCTGTTTACTTACTTGCCTATGGTCACCCCTCCCGTCCCATGAGGATGTAAGATCCATGAGGACAGAACTGCTTGATTTGCTGCTGCCTCTCCTGTCCCGAGGACAGCTGGTGCTCAGGTAATACTTGTCGAATGATTAAAAACTTACACTTCTATTATCTCCCCTGATTCGGAAAACCGCCAGGATGCAGGTACTCATTTTTCTCTTTTACAGATGAATAATTTGAGATTCAGAGGATAAAGGACTAGTTAGGCTAATGGACAAGGCTTTTCATAGCAGACACTCCAACAGAAGTCAGAGGTCAGACACTGTCCGTATCTGATAGCTTAAAAGCAAAGAAAAACAAAGCAACCTCTATTTTAATATATTTTGTTCTAGCTACAGAGTTGGCAGACAGGGTAAATTATAGGACAAACCCCCAACCCCCCAAAACTGGTACTTACTCTGGTTTTTACACTGCGGTCTGTTCCGGCTTCTAATAAGTGTTTGATACACTCTTTATTTCCATTTTTACAGGCCAGGTATAGAGGTGTCTGTCCTTCATCAGCAGCATGATTAATGTTGGCATTGTATGCAATTAATAATTCTACACACCTAAACACAAGATTACAATTAATCAGACTAAAACCGGTTTGATTTCGGAAGGACCTGACCCAGATATTAAACCAAGGAAATAATGCTAAAGCAATTCTGTATCTTATCATATCAACTGTTTTCACTTATATATGTATCAACTACTGTGGGTCTTATTATATGGATACGGTTTTGTAGCAAGGCTAGAAGATATATTTTAACACAAATTTAATTACGTCTATGGAAATTTAAGACAGCAGCATTGATCAAGTGTTTTGACACTTTTCTGTAACCAACTTGTAAACGTGGAGTACTTGCAATGTATTTAACTAATTGGGATGAATGGCTTAACTGTGAACTTATATATATATGTGACATACATATTATTTGTGGTTCAAAATAGCTTAAACCTTGAAAAAAGTCAGACTGCTGAGTCATTTTGAGATTTTTCACTTGAGGAAATAATTATAAATAGCTCAGACAGCAGGGCACCATGTGCCTCCACTATAAAAGGCAGCAGGGAGGCTGAGCAAAGGGCTGCCTTGGGGAGAACAGACAGCAGAGGCTATCCTGTCTCCTGAAGGGGGGCTATTTGCAAGGAAAAAAGATGGCTAAGCAAGACACTCAAGGAGGAAAGAAACAGGTGAATTCAAGACTCTGTGGCATTTGTGCAGAGTGCTTGTAAAATGAGATGCAAATAAGTGGAGAAAAGTAGGTCAAACCATAATCAAATTAAGAAGCAATTTACAACATCTTCATTTTCTCACTTCAGGTATATGCTTTTTTCCTCCCTGACTTTTCTTGAAAACTTTTGGTTTATATATATATTTTTAAAAAGTTTCATATTGATATGTGTTTACATCTCATATATATTTAAACTAATCAATGCCAAGGGTTCTTTTTTTTTTTTTTAAGATTTTTATTTATTTATTTGACAGACGGAGTTCAGAAGTAGGCAGAGAAGCAGGCAGAGAGAGAGGAGGAAGCAGGCTCCCTGCTGAGCAGAGAGCCCGATGCAGGGCTCGATCCCAGGACCCTGGGATCATGACCTGAGCTGAAGGCAGAGGCCTCAACCCATTGAGCTACCCAGGTGCCCCCAGGGTACTTCTTTTTCTTTTTTTTTTTTTCTTTTTCAGGCTTCTTCTTTTTGACAAAGCAAGCCATGCCTGCATTCCTAGTACTCTAAGACTTTTCAAGTAAGTGGCACTACTCATTGCTGGGTGACAATAAATGTAAAAGCCTAGGCCTGATGAAGAAATCCCTTCTGGAGGATTCAGGACATAGGCACAGTATCTATGGTCCTCAACAATACACTCACGAGGTCTGCAACAGACACACAGAAAAAAAACAGATGCATTTTGAAAAAGATGCATTTTGAATATTTAAAACGCGACAATTAGAATCAATAACATTAGTGTGAACCTTAAAACCTGTATTATAGGGGGCGCCTGGGTGGCTCAGTGGGTTAAGCCGCTGCCTTCGGCTCAGGTCATGATCTCAGGGTCCTGGGATCGAGTCCCGCATCGGGCTCTCTGCTCAGCAGGGAGCCTGCTTCCTTCTCTCTCTCTCTCTGCCTGCCTCTCAGTGTACTTGTAATTTCTCTCTGTCAAATAAATAAATAAAATCTTAAAAAAAAAAAAAACCTGTATTATAGGAATTATGAAGTATGTTAAGAATATTTCTATCAGATAGCTAATATTAACAAGTCAGGAAATGATAGATGTTGGCAACGATGCAGAGAAAGAGGAACCCTCTTACACTACTGGTGGGAATGCAAGCTGGTGCAGCCACTCTGGGAAAAGTATGGAGGTTCCTCAAAAAGCTGAGAATAGAGTAACCCTACGACCCAGCAATCACACTAGGGATTTACCCCAAAGATACAAATGTGATCTGAAGGGGCAGCTGTTCCCCAGTGTTTACAGCAGCAATGTCCACGATAGCCACATTGCCATTTGCAATGACGAGGATGGAACTAGAGCGTATTATGCTGAATGAAATAAGTCAACCAGAGAAAGACAATTATCATATGATCTCACTCATACGTGAATTTTTTTTTCCTACGTGAAATATAAGAAAACAGAGGATCGTAGGGGAAGGAAGGAAAAAAGAAAAACAAAACAAGACAAAATCAGAGAGGGAGACCAACTATAAGAGACTGTTAATCATAAGAAACAAACTGAGGGTTGCTGGAAGGGACATGGGGGGATGGGGTAACTGGGTGATGGGTATTAAGGAGGGCACGGGATGTAATGAGCACTGGGGGTTACATAAGACTGATGAATCACTGACCTCTACATCTGAATCTCTTAATACATCATATGTTAATTGAATTTAAAGTTTTAAAAAACTTAAAAAAAAAAAAGTTTCTATCAAGACAGTTAGATAAACAGCTTGCATTCCCTACAGGACATTTCAGCACAGGAAGAGAAAGCAGGTAGCTTAGTGGCATTCTATTTTATTAAACCATGACTCTTAATTTTAAAAAGCCATGTCTGTGTTCAACAGACTTGGGAGGGTCCTGAAGAAATCACTGTTAAACTTACACATATTTCAGTTGGTAGGTTCTTTTGGGTTTGTGCTCTAATTACTTTTAGTATGAAAAGTTTCTGCTTCAATTTTTTAAGATGATAAAACAAGGTGAATACACTGGGATTTAATACTGAATGAAGTGCCACTCAGAAGTTAAGATTCTCGTAATTGATCTAATTCTTGAATTTGCTTTTAATGCCATCACAAGTAAAAAAGCTTTCTTGTGTTGGGGGGATCGGTTAACAGTGAATTACAGTCTTTAATAGTGTATGTATCATTGCATATATGCTGATAGACAATAAATCGATTTTCTTCAGAACCAAGTTCATTCACGTGAGGTCGACACACAACCCATTTCTCTTCTTCATGTTCCTCATACACAACTATTCTCCTTTAAAGAAGAAGAGCAAATTTAGGATCCTACTTCTCATTTAAATCTTCAAATATATTTAGTGAATTTATTTGCCAGTGGATTTTAAGCACTAGCTTACACATTCAGCCAGAACTGAAATATGTGTGCAGATTATAGAGACTCTTTTCACTGGGGGGAAAAGGAAGAATTCAGAGCACCACTTACTTGAAATGTCCCTGAGCAGCTGCAGCACACAAGGGTGTGAAGCCATTTTTATCAGCAGCATTGACTTGGGCTTCTGCATTCAGCAGCAATCTCACACAGTCTGTGGATTTTAATAGAAAGCCATTTAAATTCCCCATTTAGAGTTATGGTGAGCCAAATTCTAAACAAGCTCTACATAGATGCTAAACCCAAAGGACCTCTCCCGTGCACAGTCCACCTGACAATTCTAGCATGGTGCATATGAGACCCCGCAAGCTATTTACAGAGAAAAGTAGCCTCTTTTCCAGAAGATGCCAACGCCCTAGACTCACCAACTAGGTAAGACTGTGTGTGTATATGTGTGTGTGTGTGTGTGTGTGTGTGTGTGTTACTTTGGGAAGAGTTGCTGATGAGAGATAAGACTGTTATATATCAGAAAATGTTGGGGTGCCTGGGTGGATCAGTGGGTTAAGCCTCTGCCTTTGGCTCAGGTCATGATCTCAGGGTCCTGGGATCCAGCCCCACATCGGGCTCTCTGCTCAGCAGGGAGCCTGCTTCCTCCTCTCTTTCTGCCTGCCTCTCTGCCTGCTTGTGATCACTCTCTCTGTCAAATAAATAAATAAAATCTAAAAAAAAAAAAATGTTCTGCCAGATTTTTCCACCAGTCTATACCAGGAGATAACGTTATTGGGTAGAGAACAAAATCTACTTGCCGAATTGAAATACCATCTTTGTATTTAAAGAGTTAAATTCTTACTTTGTGATAATTAACCTTTGAAACACTTCCATGTGATGGTCATCCTACTCCATGGGTAAGGTAAACCCACATAAAGTCATCTGACTCTGGCATAAATATCATCTAGGACTCAGGTTCCTCATGCTATTTACCAGATTTAATTTCTCGACATTAAAGAAAATTCCCACAGGGCTTTTGAAGTAAAGAAGAATCCAAAAGTACTTTTAAAATCACGAGCTATCTTCTTAGCTCACTGGATTCTTCCAATTAGTCCACTTGAACACAGTGAAGCTCTGAAAACTTCTCCAAAGTACTCAACAATCACGCAGCTTATATGAGCAATGCTATTTGATTCTGGATTTGCCGGCAAATTATCTTTTTCTGCACAACCATATGTTTTAGCAAATTTGACCACAAGACTTGAGAAACAAGAATAATTCCAAGACTCCATCAATATGTCGTTTGTAGCTGTACAACTCCTCAGTTCTCTTTAAAAAAATCCAAATAACTATAAATTGTTCCAATGACAGAACAGTTTCAGACCCATGATCTTCTCTAACTTCTAAAACTTGCCCTCACTGTAGCATGTGTTAAGCCCGGTCACTATGACTTTCACACACAGGTATTTTAACAGACAAATTAGAGCTATTTTGTCCTGACTAAAGTGATTATAGATGGAAGGCTTTCTTCTAAAATGTGCTTCATAGTACTAGACCCCAGATTTTGACATACACAATACATATCATTGTCATAAAACAAAGATCACTTTTTGCTAGCTGCAATAAAATCTACTTTAAAAAGAGATTTTTATTTATTTGAGAGTGAGTGAGTGAGCATGGGAGGACAGAGGCAGAGGGAAAGGAAAAAGAGAGAAAATCTTGGGCAGACCCTGCATTGAGCATGGAGCCCAATGGGGGGTTGATCTCACAACCCTCAGATCATGACCTGAGGGGAAATCAAAAGTCCGTTGCTCAACAGACTGAGCCACCCAGGTGCCCCTGAAATTTTACATTTTTACAAAACTATAGTTTGGAATTTTTTAACAATATTTACAAAATTGTTAAATCATGCAAAAAAAAGAAAAATCATCCACTACTACCTGTAAGAGAAAATCAAAACCAAAAGAACCTTTTGCTCATGGCAATGGTTACCAGTGCTTTTGACTCCCCATCCTTTTGCAAAAGATAAGATCTTGCCATCTTTACCTGTATGTCCATTCTTAGCAGCAGAATACAAGGCAGAATGGCCATCTTCACAGGAGTAATTAATGTCCAGTCCTTCTTCATTAAGCAGCATTGATAATAAAGTGACATTTCCCTGGGCAGCAGCTTGCTGAAGAAGGGTGGGCCTGCCAGCCAGGGGGGCAGGACCACCACTCATTAGCAAAGGGGTTAGGGAGGGTGACCAGCCTGTGGGTTAAAGTGACCCTAGTTAGAGTAGGAGCAAGGACAAGAGACAGATATTACCCACTTGTTTCTGAATTACACACACACACACACACACACACACGCACGCACGCACACGCACAGGCATATGAATATGTATCCTTAGAGGATTATGTGGTTTCTAACATTATCAATGTTAATATTTACTTAGCACAAACCTGTACTGTTATTTCAATCTTGTATCTGCTAATTAAATTAATATACACAGTGACATATTATTTTTAGTTGTCAGTCTTATAAATGTTAAAGTAGTGGTCGGTTTTAGGAAACTAAGATGGCTCTCTCATTTTAAAAGTTCAAATTCCACTTCAAGGTTTCAAAACAATTTGAATTTTAAAATTACGAACATATTTCCTCAATTTCAATATCAATCTGAATAGTGAACTGACATCTTTAGGTATAGAAATAATTGTAAGAAATAGAGATTTTATTTTTTCAACCATGTTTCCAAGGTATTTAACTAAAAATTTATACAGATCACTAAGAGCGATCAAATATTGCTAAGAAATCTATTTAAGTTACTTGAACTCCCTTATTTGGGGAAAAATAATGAAGGGACCCAAGTGCTAGTCATATCAAGAGCTAAAAGAAACACAACATATATAATTGAATCTAGAATACTTTGAATTGAATTGAATCTAGAATCTTTGTATACCAGCACAAATATGCAAGACATGATTCTGAAGACTTTGTCATCTGGCCATCTTTATAACTTATGTACCAGAAACTTTTACTAGCCAACAAAACAGGGCACTCTACCATATAGTTTTAATAAGAATCATAAGAGTTATCATAGTTAGATATTTCTCATCAGTATTTAGCAGCTTTAGAAGAGAATCTGTTAAGTATGTGAAGTCGGCTGCATATAGCATGGAAAATTTTCTGAATTCTTCCTTGGTCAAAAGGCTGTAAAAACAGTAAAGTAAAAATGTTTATTTAACGTGATATATAGGTATTTTATGTGTTTTAGATACAATTAACTTTCAAAATAAGTCATTGTACTTTCTTCCTTTTGAAGCCCCAAATACCTTAAAGTAATCCCGGTATATATGGTATATACGGAGGGGCCTATGTGCACATATTCACTCCTCAGGGTACACTTTCTGCATAAACCCAGTAACATTCTCTGTAGTGGGACATAACAGATGATCTTTTTATGTTTCCTTCACCTTGGTATCAGGATAATATTCTACATATATGGGTATTACATTAATATGTAATAAATTTATTTAATTGAGACCTGAATTACTTTAACAAATATTAAAAGCAAAAGATTTCTTGGTGTTTTAAAAATTATTTGTGAAAAAAAGCAGTTTATACATATAAAACTAGTCTGTTTATTAAAAGCTGGATATTACATCTTCATAATTAATCATTTGGGTCCATGAATAATTTATTGTTTTTACCCTATTAGACTGCAATGACAAACAAAATTCAAATGCTTATAAAATTAAATATTTATCTAAGCTTTATGGTATTTCCCCATTGATATTCATTAGCTCTTCTTACAAAAGTAGTATTTTTACTTCATACTTACAAGAAGGCTCCTCTCTGGTACATTTTACCTTTTGTATTTTCTTAAAAACAAACAAAAAAACAAGCCCACAAAAATTAAATCAGTACTTATTAGAAATGGATGATAAACAGAGAAATTATAAACACCAAGGTATGACACCTTGACTGCAAAGCAAACACAAAAGTAACACGAAGGCATTGCAAGGTGGTCCTCTGTGGAACAGAAGGGAGTGTGGCTCACAACTCAGTGAGTTTCTCCGCTTGAGCTCCTGGTGCTCTCTCCCAACCCTTCTCCCTCCTCCACCCCCACTGTCCTCCTGGCTACCCCCACCTTCTCTAGCTCCTCCAAACAGTCTTTGTTATTGGTATCCTATAAAGAATAACAACACCTATATATCAAATGATTTGCTCTTCTTTTAGATTTTATCTTCATTTTTTTTTTTTTCCAATGCAATTCTAGGCTTTTGGTGACCATTTAAATGCAGATTTATTTCTAAATGCCTTCTATGGAAACTTGGGATATAGTATGCTGAGAAACTCTATTGTTAATGCTAAGCTATCTGAAAGAGAAAATATTTATTCAAAAATTTTCTCAATCTTTAGACCACTCAAGAACTCGGTTTTCTGTCATACAAAACAAGAGGAATTTGTTTTTTTATTTTCTAAGAGGTGTGGAATATATTTTTAAAAGGAAAAATGCTTTAGAAATACCAAGTATTCTTAAAGTTTAAATAAAAAACTTTTATCCCCACTATCATTTCCAATAGCTAAAGTTATTTAAATGAATCCTTCCATCCATATGGGATAAAGTAAAATTTTGCTATGGGTTTTTATTGTTCATTTGAAATTCCCAACAATAATAAAAACGGTAAGATTTATTGACTGCTTAGGTAATGACAGAACAGACCTGCATCATACAGCTACTTTAATGAGGTTAGGAAAAGGTCATTCAGCTTGGCAGCGTCATATGCAAACATTAGTAAAGGTGAGCATATGCAGAACATGCGGTGGGTGACAAAGGGAACAGAACATGCAATGCAAGAGGGAACAGAAGTTGAGAACAGCTTCTGGCATCAGCTTCAGAGTGTGGAGAAGGTTAATGTCATAGCTCAAATAGGTCTCATTTCCAGATTTAGACTTTAAGCCAATCTTAGAGGGAGGATCATTTTTTTTTTTAATAAATGTTTAAGGAAAAAAATGTCTGAACCAAATTAAATAAAATGTACCAAACCACTACCACCCTCCCCCCAAAAAAACCCCAAACCAAAAAGAAACCAGAAACAAGTTTCCAAGGGTATGAAAACTCAACTGCCTAGGGTGATTTCTGATTTAGACGTCTATTTATCTAACAGTTAAAATGCATTCATTGGATAAGTTCAGGAGGAACAAGAAATTTTAATTCATTTAGAATTTAAAATGCTATTTAAAAATTTAACATTTGGCTACAGAAACTGCTAACAGAGAAATTTACAGCATAATTCATTAAAGTGGTATCTTCTGTCATTGCAATTCTCTTCAGGAGTGCTTTAGCTAAATTGTAATTGTTTGTCACAGATATAAGCAAATATAGAAACTCAGAATTTGAGAATTTTAAAGATATGGGATCTAGTGATTCTCCAGGAAGGGAGAGGTAGTGTACTGCTGTTTGAAAAATTCAACAGGCAAGTTTAATAAATCTTTCTGGTCTGAAACTATTTTTTTTTTTTTTTTTTGGTTCAATGATTTCATTTTTAGATGAAAAAGCTAATGGCTCAGAACAAACGGGCTCTTTAGGGTTACACTAGAAAGAGGCAGAAGTGGACTAACCCCGCCTTCTTCTTAGGCTCAGTCCAGAGCTCTACTCCTCACTAAATTTGAACAGACATCTACCTACCAAGGATTTCGCAGATGTGCTCTGTCCTCATACCCTGCTCCTACCAACCACAATGGCATTAGTGGCTATTTAGAAGATTAATAACCTTCAATGAGCTTATGATTTGGAGAGACCCAAGTTCACCCAGGCACAGATAGGTTAAGAAGCAAGACGGAAGGAGCTCTGGTGCTTCCTGGCGGCTAGAGGCATGGCGGCAAACATAGGGGCAACCCAAATGAAAAGCAGTTGAAATCCAGGATCTCATTTGGAAAAGTTAGGCTGACCTGCAACCACAGTTGATTTAATCACCCTTCTTATGTTACTGTAATAACTTTTTTATTCCCAAGACTAGATGCTCAGGGAAAGCTTGCTGAATGACTATTCCTCCCTATAACCAAGTAATTTAGAAACTTATCATCCCACTGGGTAATTCTGGAACCCTGAGATGATTTTGGCCAACTGCAAAACCAGAGAACAGAAAATAAGGTACCAGTTTCACCTATCTTCAGTGGCTGCTGTTACTCTGGTTCCCTCATTTATCCTCTTTTGCTCTCTAGACACAAGCAAAGGGCATTTTTCAGAGGGATCATAGCGCCTTTATCCAAAATTCCACTCTCTCCTAGCTAGGTCATTCTGGCGAACATGTGACAGTCTAGGAATTGTCTACCGAGTTTGAGATCCTGCTGACAAAATGTTCCTCAGTTATGGATGCTGATTTTAAAGCTTTTCCACTGAAACCAAGACACTTGAGGCTGAACCTTGGAGCACAGTCATGACTGAGGAAATAACTGGCGAAGCATTACAGTCCAAAGCAAAGATGGTTTTATAGTTTTTTTTTAAAAGCTGACAAGGGATGCCTGGGTAGCTCAGTTGTTGGGCATCTGCCTTGGGCTCAGGTCATGATCCCGGGGTCGTGGGATCCCCGCATCCAGCTGCCTGCTCAGCAAGAAGCCTGTTTCTCCCTCTCCCACTCCCCTGCTTGGGTTCTCTCTCTCCCTGTGTCTCTGTCCAATAAATAAATAAAAATCTTTAAAAAATAAGATAAAAGAAAACCTGACAAAACAACAAGTGTTTTTCGTTTTACAGTTTGTGCCTTTATGTCAACAGTACCGTTGTGGCTCCCAAGGGTTTTGGAATCTCTGCTTTGAGATGGCCCTCAGACCTTATGGTACATTCTCTGGTTCTCCTGAATGGCAGTAAAAATTCCTACTTTGAATGTGGATTTAGCTCTGGAAAACAGCTACCATCATTCTTATGCCATGGGAAGGGCTGTTCAGCTCAGTGATACCATTTTGAATTAAAAATATGGAAGGCTGGGGACGCCTGGGTGGCTCAGTTCGTTAAGCAGCTGCCTTCGGCTCGGGTCATGATCCCAGCGTCCTGGGATCAAGTCCCACATCGGGCTCCTTGCTCTGCAGGGAGCCTGCTTCTCCCTCTGCCTCTGCCTGCCATTCTGTCTGCCTGTGCTCACTCTCTCCCTGCCCCCGATAAATAAATAAAATCTTTAAAAAAAAAATATGGAAGGCTGAATGCTGTAAAGACAATCACAAAGTACTAATAGTGACATCAATTTTAAAGCAAATTTTTGAAAATGCTTTAAGCAACAATATCAATGAAGCAAGAGTATCACCTCTATTTATTCATCACTCATGCTGCTCCAAGTGCAAGACCAAGCTCTTTGAACGTTAGGGTAGTTAATCCTAACAGCCACCCTACCTCATCTGAGAAGCATAAACTCCACATGAAGAAAGGGAAAATTTGCTCAGTCCAAGAGAATCACCAAAACACACAGCTATAAACTGCAGGGTCTAGATTCCAGCACAGGTCTCACTGACAGCAAAGGCCATCCTGTTTCCCAATTCCCAATTATGCACCAAAATACGAATAGCAGCCTCTCAATGAGCATAATTTCAAGGAACAGTTTATAATTAGGTAAGTCAATGCTGGCATATTGCTCTCATTACCTGACAATTAGCAAGAACTGTGCTCCCTATTTTTCTCATTCCCATTCCACACTCCTGAGTTTTAAATATAAATAACATTACTCAGCCCTTCCCTTAATTCTTAAAGTTCCCTCTCATTAGAATCCATGGTCTCTGGTAGCCACTAAGAGTCCACGGTAAGAGAGAATGCTGTCAACTTTCAAGGTATCTTCGACACTCTTAACATTATTTTAGAGCCACTTTGTTCAGGGAAGAACTAATCCAGTTATGTCAATAAAAAGCGATGCTTTCTCTAGCACTGCATAACAAAAGGGAAAAACCCAGTTCTTTATCAACTCCTTTGTTTAAGAGTCACGTACTTCACAAAGCACATCTGCAGTGAAAACCCTCCCCACTATACCTACACGCAATGGTATCCATCTGCGCTCGGGGGCTGTTAGACAACTGCTGGGGACGGAATAAACAGCCTTTAAAATAAACTTAGAACAGGGATTTAAAATTTACGTACTCTCTTTTTGAGGTTGAAAAGAATACCAAACCACTACTAAAACTTAGAACATACCAATTATGGAGCAAATCTGATCAATTTGACAATTCGAGGTAGACTGAAGCATTCATAACCACTTGAAAGGATTTTTTAACGTTCTCTCTGAAGGGACAGAACTGAGCACAGATTGTCTGGTGACGACCCCCTAATACTGAAGCCTCGTGAGATAAATATTTAACAAGAACGAACAGTCTTTTTTTCCCATGGAAATGCTTTAGTGTCTCTAAATTAATGGTCTCCATGTGCTCCAAACCACTACTTTCAAGATATTTTAAAAAAGAAAGCACTTAGTATCAAGAAACCACAATTGATGTAGCAAGATGAATCACCATACCCTGGAGCCATTAAAGAAAAATACAAAAAAAAAAGAGAGAGAGAGAGAGGAAAATGATAAAGAAATAGGGAAAAAAGTATCAAATAAAAAAAAAAGTTCCAAGGCAATGTGAAGGAAATTAAGGCAAGTGAGAAGACAGGCCACATTCTTCAAAAAAGGGTATAATATTTCAATCCCTTTACCTGATGCTGCTACCAGGAGGCTGTCTGAGGCACCTGTTCTACAAGATGAGGCACTAACAGGGTTTATGGAAGAGCAAAAGGCAATGGTGGTGGGAATGACAAGGGAACTTTCTGAACATGCAGGTTGGCTCAGTCCAGGGGTTTCAGCAGGCCAGGCACCCACCTGAGACGTGGCCAGGGCTGAAACGCCACAGCCTGCCGGTGCCACAGTTAAATCTATGGATGGTTTTGGTGGCAGCTGAGGGGAAGATGATTTAGGGAGATTCTCCTCATTTATTACCCTGTTCCCTTGTGGCAAAGTAGAAGGAGGCGAAGCCATAGTTTTGTTATCAACTTTGGCCCCCGCACTGGAGGCCCTGCTGCTATCCATAATAACCTTGAGTTGGGGGTGTGGTGGAGAAGGAGTCTGGGAGAGCCCTGGCTTTTTTGGAGGGATAGGAGGAGGGTTTCCTCTGTCAACTCGTGCTACGCCAGGAGTCTTTAAACTGGTTCGACCGACTGGAGGGCACGTGCCAACGTCCCCCGTAGAGGGCGCCCCAGGCCTCGGGGGCGCTCCTGCAGGAGGGCTCGTAAATCTTGACAGTGCTTGGGTCACAGTATTCCGAGCTAGCTGTTTGGCCACTAGGCTGTCACGACTCGTTGGAGAGACATCTCTGGATGGAGGACTTTGGGTGGTATTTCCATTTTGGTCTGGGTCATTAGCATTGCCCTGAAATCGAAATCTGGCTGCTTGGATTCGAGGGTTTAGACCTGGATGCAAAGCTGCATTGGCACACGGTGAGTGTAAACTGTGCCCAGGTGCTGCCTGTGTGTGGCTCTGGGGAGCTATGGTTGGCGTCTGCACGGTGGGAGGGGCAGTGCTATTGGGAAGTGGGGGGGTGCTACTCGGCGAGCCAGTGCTTGGTCCGTTCTCCTCAATTTTGCTTGCACTTGGAGGGGGGACAGTAGGCAGAGAGGAGACAATCAAGTCACCGTGGGAAGCCTGCCTGTCGATACCTGGTCTGCCCAGCGCGGCACTGGGGCACACATTTCCTTTTGTGTTGGCGGAAACTAGGGGGCTCCCTGTGGGAGGCTTCACAGGCACAGTCAAAGG
Source organism: Mustela nigripes (assembly GCF_022355385.1). Classification (NCBI taxonomy): domain Eukaryota; kingdom Metazoa; phylum Chordata; class Mammalia; order Carnivora; family Mustelidae; genus Mustela; species Mustela nigripes. The sequence continues at coordinate 31,912,359 of NC_081560.1, read as the reverse complement.
CAACTTCTTCACGTGGTCAATGCTTTCTACCGCCGGGTCAGTCTGGCAAGCAACAGACCTTGTCACAGGTCCTTCTGTCCCCACAGATATGGACACCGAACGCCTATCTTTCGTCTTTCGCGGGAGAGAGAGGCTTGGTTTGCTATCATTTCCCCTTTTCAGCTGCTCGATCATTTTCTTCATCTTGTCAATCTCCTCCTTGAGGTCAGTGGTGTGGGCTTCCTCGCGGTGCAGTTTAGCACGAAGCTGTTCCCGTTCCGTGTCAAACTCAGAGAGCTGTTTCTCCATCTGAGCTTCCATTTCTGTGCTCTTTCGTTTCTCGGCGGAGAGCTGCTCTTCTAACGTACCTGTCTTCTTCTTCTCCTCTTCCAGTCTGGCCAGCACGTCCTCGAGCTTCTGGGCCTCGTCTAGGACTTTGCCTGAGAGCTGTTTGCACTCCTTGACCAGCATCAGGACCACGTGTTTGTTCTTGCCGCGCTCCTCCTCCAGGCGGGCCGCCAGCTGCTTGTGCTCTTGCTCAAGGCCCTGCAGCTGAAGCTTCTCCATCTCCAGCTGAAAGAAATCCACAGGACAGCGCTGAGTAACACGCAGAGCTGAAGGGCCACATTTCTAAAATTGTTGTGATAGGAAAGATAATATTTTAGATACTCATTAAATGAGAAAATAGGTATAAATGGTTTAGCGAAAACCATCTAAGTCACAGCAATAGAGAATTTTTAAAAAACCTATTCAACGACAGAAAATGAATAGAAACTTGACACTTCAGAACACAATACAGAGTTCAGAAAGTTGTTTTTATAAAAATAGAACTCTGTAAGGGAGCTGATGTTCTTTTTTTTTTTTTTAGGTTTAATGCCGTAAGGTTGTTAATGAATCCCTGAGGTACAGTATAAGGAAAAGTGCCGAAAACAGAGGACTTCAGTTAAATTCTAAGCTTCTGTATTTGCTGTGTTTCTTAACTTTAACCTCAAGCTTCTTATCACGGGTTGCTGTAGAAATCATACAAAATCATATCTGAATCATATTTTACTAGAACGATGATCTTCACTGATACTGATCAGTGAAACAAAGTCCAACCCCATCTCCTCCAATCCTACTTGCTCGCTGAGCTCTCACAACATTGGCCTCCCTGGTTCCTGCACAGGGTCCTGCCTCCGGGTCTTTGGCTTTCCGGTTCTCTTTGCCCAGAGTTCCACCACACACCTTCATGCAGGGTTCCTAGGCTAAGCAGCTCACTCGCTGCACAAGGAAGACCAGCTGGAGAGGTGAGTGGGAGCCCAGACCCAGCCCTGTCTACTCACTCAGTGTCTGCCCAGGCATGGGGCTGCATCTGCCTGGAAAGAATGGCACCTTTCCCTTCACAAAAAGACTCTGTCTGCTCACTAAGCCATAGGCCGTCAGGATTTATGCTTTCCAAAGAAACATTTTTCTAGTTGATCAATGCAGAGGAGCTTAAAAAAAAAAAAAACAAAAACCTCTGTATCTCCAGGTGGGGTTTTCAAATAGCACAAAGCCACCCAAAGCACCAAAGTCTCACTTCTTTTCCTCCAGGCCTCTGCTCAGCGGCTACCTTGACCAAGGCCTCCTTCTCACTGTCCTGGGGAAAACAGTGGCCCCTCCCACTGTACTGGTAACCCTTTGCTTAGCACCTACCTGCCCCCACTGGAATGTGACTCCATGAAGGCAGGGACTAGATCTTCTTTGCTGCTATTCCCAAGACCTAGAATAGTATCTGGCACACAGTAATTGTTGACTGGATGAATGAAATTAATGCAGTTCACAGAAACAACAAACTTCTGCACACTGATGGCCTTTCTGGGTACTTCTGAGATCCCCTACTGTAACATGTTTATACAGGTTTCTTACTTCTTTCCAGAGGAGCACCTACTGCCATGAGATACTCATGAAGGACAAATGAGGGAGGCCCACATGCTTCACCTTCCCACCTAGAGAAGCATTCCACTGGCAGTCCACCCAAGGGCCTTAGCATTCATAAAGGTTGAAGTAGATCTACCTGATAAAGACAGAAAGGACTCCCCCTACTGACCACCACCTTAGATGTTAAATCTAAATATACTCTCATAAGATCCAGTAACTATTTAAGTCAGTAAGTCAGCTTTTAGTCATCAGTAACAGAGGAAGGAGATGCTCAGATGATCCATCAGTTGTGAGAATATGCTCCTGTCCCCCACCCTGCTGAGAAAATCCATTACCTGCATAGTCACAAAACCAAGAGGACAGAATGGCTCATTAGAATCCAAGATATCATTAACTTACTCTAGGATACTTCCTGCGTTGAAAAAGTTGAATGGCATTGCATGGGTCCTATAAATAAGTGATCAGGAATTCAGATAATTCCCCAAGAATAATTAGTGACAACTGTTTATACACACATACTCTATTCTACTATATGCAATTTTAGGGGTGACTTCATAAATAGATTAGGTAAAATGTGGGGAAAAATACTGTTATCATATAACTATATTTATATGCATATTTTAGTCATCTAGATGCTTCACAGAAAATTTGACTTCTAAATAGTCAAAAGACATTTAACTCTTCTAAATGCATCAAATAAGTTTCTGCAGAAGGCATACACAAAGTTAGAACTATTAAGAAAATTTTAAATTTTGTATTCACCATTGCCCCAAATTTTTATAGCAATGTTGGAAAAAGCCAAAGTAGGTCAATTTTCAGTTTATTTTAAAAATATGAGTTCCATAATTTACCTTGGAAGCCAGAAAAAAAAAATGTTTTGTGGAACTTTAAGGGCTATCTTCATTTTACATAACAACTAACTAGAGGCCAAATGAGTGATCTCACAGTCACGTCATCTCCTGAATCAGTGTCAAACCTCATGGAACTCCGGGTTCCACTTGTCTCAAGCTTTTCTCACCATCGTACATCTTGCCCACATTATTTCTTCTCTAGGGGTCATCACACTTTACTTTTGAAATGACTTCTATCTCAGACTTGAGAATCAAACTGAAGAAAGACTTCTAACAGGAGATCAACTCAACAAATCTCACATTATTTATACAGAAAACTATAGTACTATAAAAGTGCCCATTATTCTTTTGCACCTTTGTTCTTCCATTACCTTATAAGTCCTATCTCAGATGAACCTATTTTTAAATCTTACCATAGACAGTGGAACACAAAGGAAGCCACCTAACCAATACACCTACAAACATAGTGAGTTCTGAGCCCGTCATCTATCACTCTCCCTTTGTTTAGCCTCCTCTACCATTTACACTTCGGGGAATATTTAAACTTCTGCCACTCTTCCCAAAACATCACTCAATTACCACTCAACAAACTCTCAGTCTACCCTAATTTTATTTTATCAAGAAAATTCACTCCCTCTACATCCTATCTCCTCCCTTAACCATTTTTTTTTTCTTTTTTAAATAACCACACCAATCTCTATTTGCGTCCCTTTACTCTGAGAGAAGAAGATTTCTATCTGTTCAAGGTCAGGCTTTCTTCAACAGTTAACTTCACTCTCTCCTGTCACTTGAGACTTGCTCCATCAGTTATCACACTGCTCTTTATAGATAATAAACATGTAGGACAGTATAAAGTGGTCTGAAGTCTACATAACTAGAGTCCAAAATGGAGAGAGAGCAGGGAAGAAAAATACATTAAGAGATAAAATAGTCAAAAAAATTCACAGATTTGGTAAAAAAAAAAAAAAAAAAATCTAGAAAGTTCAGCAATCCTAAAGCAGAATATATCTATGTTACAAAAAAATCATACCTAAGTACGTCATACTAAAACTGCTAAAAACAAGGACAAGAAATAATCTGGAAAGCAGCCAAAGGAAAAAAAGAGACATTATAAACATAGAAACGATAATATAAATTATGATTGAATTATTATCTCTATTTGGAACAGAATACCCCAAGACTATAAAAGATACAGTCTTTTATATGCACTTTTATATGCACTTGCTGAGCTATTGAAAACCATCAACAATTTACAAATGACTAAAATCTTAACAGAATTATATACAAGTCACAGTATGATATGAAGAACAGCTCAAAATTCAAAAATAAAGTAACACATTTCTAAGAAGATATCACAAAGGAATTTAGAATATATTTTGTGCTGAATGAAAGTAAAAACACAACATGTGAAAATCTGTGGGATGCAGAGAAAGAAGAGAATTTAAAACATCTAAAGCAGAGGATGGAGAGAAATTTCTATCTTTAATTGCATATATCAGAAGCATTTTCTCAAATCAATCATCTAAGTTTCAACTTAAGAAGTTCAAAAAAGTAAGGCTAATTAAATATAGTGAAAGGAAAGACATAACAAAGGTAATAAATCAATGAAATAGGAGACAAATACTAGAGAAATTAACAAGGCCAAACTTTTTCATCTAGAAGATCAATTAAACATTTAGAAAAAAACAGACTGAGCAACATAGAAAATACAAATCGTAAATAATGGGACTAAAAGAGGGAATATTACCACAGAACGAATGTTAAAGAATAATTTATAACTTTGTGTCAACAAATTCAACAAATCAAATTCCTTTGACACACATAACTTTCAGGATTTATATAAACTGGCATAGAAAATTGGAATATAGGCGCCTGGGTGACTCAATCAGTTAAGCGTCTGCCTTGGGCTCAGGAAATGATCCCAGGGTCCTGGGATTGAACCCTTGGCATCAGGCTCCCTGCTCAGCTGGAAGCCTGCCCTTCACTCTCCCTCTTCCACTGCTTGTAGGCTCTCTGTCTCTGTCAAATAAATTATAAAATCTTAAAAAAGAAAAGAAAAAGAAAATTGGAATGGCTTTATATATTTTAAGGAAACTGAATCCACAAATAAAAACTTCCCCTAAAGAGTATTTCTAGCTCATATGGCTTTACCTGTGACGTCTACCAAACATTAAAGAAATATTGCCAAACCCATACATACCCCTTCAGAAAAGAGAGAAGGAAATGTTCCAATTCATTTTATGATCCCAGAATTACCTTCAATTCAAAACCAGTCAAGTGCTTTCCTTAATTTACAGAAAAATGATCACTCATGAATATAGGCAAACTAAATCCAATAATAAATTAAAAACTGACCCTCTGAAGTTTACATCAGGAATCCAAGTTGTTTCAGTATTTGAAAATAAGTGTAATTCGCCACCGTAAAAGACTTAAGAGAAAAACCATGACCACACCAATAGATGCAGATAAACCATTTTACAAAATGCAAAACCCATTCATGACAAAACTTCTCAGCATAGAATAAAATCTCAGTGACATAAAGAACATCTATAGAGAAGCACAGGTAACATCATACCTGATGATGAAATACACGCTTTCCTCCCTGAGAAAAGGAGAAAACACTGAAGTCTTCTCTCACTACTTCTATTCAACAATACACTACTGCAGGTTCTAGTCAGCACAATGATGGCGATGTTGGGAGAACAAGGCAGGGAGGCAGACAGGCAGGCAACTTAGGAAGTGGTAAGATGGGTTCTATTCACAGACGATGTGTTTGTTTACCTACAAAATCTTAAATAATATACAAAACAACTGCTAAAACTAATAAGCAGGTTTAGCAAGATGACAAGATACAATGTCAACATACAAAACCAATGTTAATACCTGTATACTAGCAATAAATATTTGGAAAAAAGTTTTTAAACACTGTGATTTACAATAGCATCAAAAACATAAAATACTTAGGAGCAGACCCAGCAAAAGACATTTAAGACACTACACTGAAAACAATAAAACATTGTTAAAAGAAATTAAAACAATAAAACATTGTTAAAAGAAATTATCGAAAACTAATGGACAAATACACTGTGATGATGAGTTGGAAGACTCAATCTCATTCATGTCCATGCCTAACAAATTAGTGTACAGATTCAGTAAAATTTCAGTCCCTGCAAACTTTTGGAAAAACCAACAAACTGATTTCTAATTTGTATCAGAATAGGCAAAACAATTTTAATAAAGGAAAACAAAGTTGATCTTTCCCCACCTGACTTACTTCACCTAGCAGAATACCTCGAGATCCTTCCATGTATATCCTTTGATTTCACTTACATATGGGATTAAAAAAAAAAAAAAAAAGAAACAAACGAAAAAACAGAAACAAACACATAAATACAAAAAACTGATGGCTGCCTGAGGTGGGGTGGCCAACAGGTGGGTGAAACAGGTGAAGGGGATTAAGAAGTACAAACTTCCAGTTAAACGGGTCACAGAAATGGAAAGTACAGCAGAGGGAACACAGTCAGTAATACTGTAATAATAGTGTATGGTGACAGAGAGTAGCTACACTTACCATGGTGAGCACTGTATGATGTACAGAACTGTCCAATCACTATGTTGTACACTTGAAACTAATATATATTGTATGTCAACTATACTTCAATATTAAAAAAGTTTTAAAAAAAGAAAAAAATTGAGATTTACAGTTCCCGCATTTAAGGCTTAATATTTAACTACAGTCATCATTTACCTGAAGTTCAGGTATACGGATAAGATCAATTCATGATGAAAAAACTCAGAAGACCGTTCAGTGATTGCTTGGACTGGGGAAGGAACTTATGGTGAGAAAGTATTCCGGGAAAACTTCTCTGGTGATGGAAGTATTTTTCTATCTTATAAGAGGTACAGATTCCAGGGTGCCTGGGTGGCTCAGTGGGTTAAGCCTCTGCCTATAGCTCAGGTCGTGATCCCGGGGTCCTGGGATCAAGCCCCACATCAGGTTCTCTGCTCGACAGGGAGCCTGCTTCTTCTTCTCTCTCTGCCTGCCTCTCTGCCTACTTGTGATCTCCTCTGTCAAATAAATAAATAAAATCTTTAAAAAAAAAGAGGTACAGACTCCACAAGTCTATGCATTTTTTAAGCTCATCAATTGTATACTTAAGTTGTATAAACTTCACTTCCTGGAAATATATCCTTAAAGAGCAGTAAACAATGGTGAATTCCAGGTTTGTATATTTGCTTTTTATCATACTATGGATTAGCAATTCTGAAACTACTCTGTGTGTTCTAGGCTTGAGTAAATGAGTAAATAAATTGAAGAATACTGAGAGACACATTTCTCACTACTGGAGAAGTTAGCTTTAAATAGAGAAAGAACAAGAACATATTCTGTGGCTTTGGTTTAGAATCAGAGGTATCAATATCAGTATGAATTCATGGTTAATAACAGAGATACATAAAAATAAAATACAAATATATGTGTTTATAAAAATATATATGATTATGGGAAATCTACATAATTTCCTACACTAGATTTATTTCTAAACACCATTTTCCATTAAAAAAGAGACTAATGGTCCTGGGAGTATAGCTAATTCCAGAGGTTGGGATAGGAAAAACACAAGATGAGCCTGGAAGGGCTTGCTGCGAGAAGGAAAGGAAGTTACTCAAAGAATGATGGAAATGTGTCAGAAGGAGTCAGCTTAAAAAAGCTCTCACTGGCTCAGTCTGGGACAGTTCTGAGCAGTGACTTAGGAGCTGTGAACCTAATGAGTCAGGTAGGGACACCCCCACCCACAACTCAACCACATACTACTAGAATTGTAAAGGAAAGTTGGTTCCCATATACGTAGATTATGGAGTTCCTGTTGACTTTGTTATATTATTGTCTAATATATATCTACTCACAACCATTTTCAAGTAGTGGCCGAATTTTCGGGGAATTCTGCATGAGCAGTATCACCAAACCCTTTTGCAAAAAGCACTGGATTGTGTGGAGGAGCTTAGGAGAACTAGGACAGCTTCATTGGTAGTGAGAAAGTGGGTGGTTGCTCCAAGAATAGCACCCAGACTGGAAGCCATGAATGAAGAAGCACCAAACAACTGTTTTTACAGAATGAAGGAAAACTATGTAGGTGGGAGCAGAGCTGCAATGTAAAGGCAATTAGTTTTAATTCAAAGTGGAAAGCAGAGAAGAAAGCAATTATGGTCAATTGCAAAATGAGAAAGCAGAGTGCATGTTTGTCACAAACACAAAATACTTCTGTGACATTTAACTGTATTTCTCATTGCTCCCCCAAATCATTCAATACTCAGTGCATCCTGTTCCATTCTCCACCTGGCTACCTCTACCCAAATGCCCAACCCTGGTCAACAAATATCTAACGATGAGATGCATTAAAATATCTTCTTTATCAGTCATGCTCCGCAGTTCTCATCTGACCCTTCCTCTTCATCGAGAGTTTCAAGAGAGGGAAGGCAAGACATGGATCAAATGAACTACCCTCTCTTCCCAATCTCTGCTCAGAGCCACAGACCTCAGTCTCTAGTTCCCTCCTTAACAATGTTCCTGGGGAGTCAAAATGAATTATACAAGAAAGATTCATGAATGAGCTAAAAAAACAACCGTTCTTGTACAAGGTGTCCTAAATACTCTTTCAAAAAATATTACTTTAGCTGATTCTCTATCATGTTATTCTTGAAAGTCTAGAAAGCAACTTAAAATTAAATTGCATTTCTATGTTATAAAGCATATATAATGATATATATTGATATAATGATATACAATGAAGAAGAGAGTGTTGAATACAAATGGCAGGCCCAAGTACAATTATTCATCATAGGAAGAAAAGGCATATGAGATAAATTAGAAGAAATAATTTGATTGTTCTTTTCCAATCCATTTGTCATTTCTTCGGTCGTCTAGCACCTGAAACTCCTTCCTATGTTAGGCGATTTCTCCACCTTATGATTCCCCCCACCGTCGAAGTGAAACATGCCCAATAGCTGCTTTCCTGATCTTTCCGATAGCTGGACAGACGGTGTGGGGCCTAAGCCTGGCCAACCAAATGTACCTGCTCTTAGGCTTCAACTTGGAAATGGGTGATGCAAAAAGCAGGGCCAGAGGAGGCACCACTCAAGACCCAGAGCGAGACGGTAGTCATGCTGTCTGGTGTCAGCAAGCTGTAGTACTCACCTCACATCCTCCCATCAGCAGAAGCCTTGCCCACGGCATACTAGATGGACAGGGATCATTTGTCAGTGATGCTGAATGATTAAGACCTGCTCCCCTAGCTTTCCCAGGAGGCAACTCAAACACCTTCCTGCTTAACTCCATGAATACTGGCTTTACCAGCTTACAACTAAGAATCCTGCCTGGCACATCTAGTGCCTTTCAACTGATGCTCATTTTACTAAGCTGTCACCTAGAAGAAGCTATAGGTCATACATAGAATGGCTATAAGTTTTTTCACTGGTTAATAAAAAAAAAAAAAAAAAATTGCTCCCCTCTGAATTTCCTAGTAATTATTTTGGCTTCTGACTTTTAAAGGCTCTGTTCAAATTTAAAGGTCTTTCCTATTTCAGGGCTGGAAATTATACTTTATAAGTATGAATACATGATTGAAAATAAATTAGAATAGAAATTCCATTAACATATGAGGCACATGATAAATAATAAAAACCCAAGTATCATTCTACCCTAGGTTACTGGCTCTAAACAGAAAGTAGATTACTGGAGGCAAAGTTCCCTATGACGATTACTCATTAGCTTATTCAAAGTGGCTTTACAGGCTTAGTCCATTTGCCAAATTGACTCTTGCCCAAATTTTCCTGGCACACAAATTACCAAACAGTTAACCCTCCTATTAGTAGTCTCAGCAGGAATCAATGCATGAATGCGCATAGAGCCTCTTCTCCCGCCTTGAAAGGCCAACAAGAGCAGTGCTCAGGCCAAATGTCTTCGAATTACCAAAGAGCTATGTCCAGTGTCAGATAATAAATACATGAATTGTAGATAATGGGACTTCTGCTTTCCCCGACTTCTGCTCTGGCAGTAATTTAAAGAACTGGACTCATTTAAAATAATGGATTTTTCATCTTTCTGATTTTAGATTTCTAGAGCTTCAATTTATTCTATGTGCAAGAGAAGTGAAGATATTTATTTAAAATATTTACTTTCAGGACTAAAGGTGACAGGTGACTTTGGTGTTTTTGCTCTTATCAGCTGATGTGATATTTTCTTTTTAAGGAAAGGTTCAGGATAAGACTACAAAATCTAACTTCTCACATGCTACAATCTACCAGAAGAGAATATTCTTTATGGACAAAGAGCAGCATTGCTTATCAGAGCAACCTTTCACTGAGACTACACAGGCCAATGAATTTAGCCATAAAGGACTCCTGTATCCCCCTTATACGTGGGAGACAGATCACTGGCTCATTTTGTATAAGCCTCTCAGGACCCATAGGACAGAAACAATTTCCTTTCACTCCCAGCCAGGTTGGAAATGACCCAGTCATTCAGAAACAAACAGGATGTAAGTTGATTAAAAAAAAAAAAAAAAATCAGCTAGATAATAAAATCTTTGATTCAACTTGAAATGAGTTCCTTCCTTTTTCTCCTACAAGAGAAATGACAGATAAAATGCAAAACTGAAGTAAAATGTAGGAAAGCACGCATCTTTATACATTAAATGCAATCCCAAAGAAAAAATATTTTCTTGATTTTTGATAACGCAGCATAAAAGCCAGCCGCATACTTTATTATGAAATAGCGCATCTGACACGTTAAGAACATAATTGAAACGTGTCTCATCCAAGAAATACAAATGAGCTTCGGTGACATCAGCTGAAACATACTGGCTCTTGCTTCTGCGGTTCCTGGGGGATTCCTGAAAACCTCCAGGGATGTCAGTGGTTGCTCTGCAGGGCTCTGTAAAAGGGTTTGCAAAGTCCGGAGTAAAACTGTTTGATTTTTGCCCCATACCCATGGAAGGTCTTCTAGACTTCTGCACTCTTTTACCCAGTGCTTTAGTTTTCTACCACATGACATACTGAAGAAGAGGTCTGCTTTCATTCAACACCTATACCAGAACATGGGCACACACAGGTCAATGCAAGGATATAACTACAGGGGCCAAAACACACACATTAAATGATAGTATCATAAATATTTACAGTAATTCTGCATTCAGGTTCACCGTCAACCAGGTGTTACATATGAACTCTAACAAGTTCTCTGGAAAGGACAAATAGAAGAAATACTGCTTTAGGAATGGTTGGAAGAACGGATTACTTTTAATTCTAGTTATACTAGACATTATTAGCTTTTCTGATTTCCTCATTCTCTTCTAATAAATGGAATCAGTAGTCTGGGCAGCCCATCAGAAGGACAAAAGTTGAACTTCTATTTCCTTTTGGCTGATGGCAGTAAGTCCGTTTTTATCACTTAGGACTCTTGGAAGCATGTATTCAAGTACAATAACAAATATGTGTGTGTTGGTGGGGGAGGTGAGAAAGAGCGAAGAGGTTGGTTTAAATGAAACACATGTGAGTAGGAGCCTGGAGGTCTGCAGCACACACAGTCCTCAGACCCCAGAGGCGCGTTTGAGACTAACCAGGACTTCAAGATGACACGTTGTGAGACTACATCTACCACAGAAATTTCATTCTATTCTCCTCATGCTAATTTCATTTTCCAAAGACATAATTTACAGAAGTAATTTCTAGTTGCAAAGAAATACTTGAGACAGGAGCTGGGGATGTCACCATCTGATCAGCGAGCGTCCTGGTTGCAGTACTGGATTACAGGCCCGGCAGTAGAGCATGTCTTACGGCACTAGAAAAGGGAAGCTCCCCTCCCCATCACCGCCCCCCAAAAAGCATATTTTAAAGAAGCATCAAAGTAACCTTTATAGGAAACATAAATTCTTTGTTATATGCATTTTAGAGCCTAGTGTTATTTTTGAATTATATTTGGAAAGGGCCACCAGGATCGGTCAGCATTTTGCCTTTTGAGACACTTACCCCACTTAAGAACAAACAAGCCTAGAAAAGGCGTCTTCATGCTACACTGTGATACAGGGAAAATGACTGAAAGTCTCAATACCTTCTTTTGTCTGCTTTCAGCAGCAGCCAGCTGCGTGGACATTCTTTCTTGCATCTTCCTGCAGTGGGCCATGACTGCTTCAAGGATGGAGAGGGGGTTGGTACACACTGGCTTCTTCTCTTTCTCCCCGGCACCTGCCTCATAGTCTCTCTGCAGTGCCAAGAAGGGGTCATTCAAATTAAATCTCCCGTACCGTTCCTGGATAAATACCTCCTTCCTGCGAGCCTAGAACAAAATCAGAGGAATGTATTGAAGAAAGAAATAAAAATATACAGAAAGATATTTATAAGGAGGTTTTGTGATTACTTTTCCAAATGATATTCACAACTGTTTTGAGTAATGGCTTACGTATGCTGTCAGGCATTGAATGAGGAGCAAAGGGAATGTGACCCCAATCCCTGACTAGCCTGGCGTGCCATCCAGCCTACTTTCAAATTTTCTTCCTTAAGAATGTCTTTTAAATTACAAATGATGCAAATACAGTTTTTTCCCATGATGCTCCCTCCTTCAACGATCTGTGTTTTAGGTACAGTCTCTTCCAGTTTAAAACAAAATCAGAAATACCAAGTATTAAAATAACTTCTAGTGAAAGTTCAAAAATAAAATTATCTCTATCTTGATAGAACTTCTTTTTCACCTAATACGTATCAAGCTAAGTTGCAAAATATAAACCTCCTACAAGTTTTGTTGAGCCACAAAGAATTTATAAGGGTATTTGCTGAAGAAAAAAATACCTGATGAAATTTTTATGTCAAAAAGTCACAACATTCATATTTTGTGAAGTTGGACTAAACTACCAAAAAAACTTCCAGAAAATTTAAGAAGATGCAAATATCTCATTCTCATTGTTGAAGGGCATGAAAATAGAGTTCACAGAGTCCCAGAAAAGAACGTAACCTCATTTCACTCTCAGTGTCAGTCCCTCAGCGTCAAAGTTAATTTCACATCCACATGTCACTAAATGTAATTTTCTATAATTAGCCTACAACAGTCTTTGTATAAAATGGAAAATAGTAGAAATATATTGAAGCTAGCTAGCAACATTTTCAGAACTCAGGTCATGTGGACTAGCCACTAGAAAATAATTATTCTGTGTCGCTGCCAGTGGAAAAACTAAATTACTTTACAATGAATCAAGCTAATTGTCCAAAACGTTAAATGTGTTTTCTGAAGAAATATTACACAAGCTTCCTCCCTTTAAAAGTAGCTGCATTGAACATCTAGACTTTTCCATTTTTAGACCACTGTGAGCAAGCCAACAACTAGATAAACACAAGTGCAAATGACAAATGGGCAAATCTAACTATCTTTTCCTATTACCAAGTTAGATGAAGAAATACAGTTTACAAAAAGCCCAATTTCACCATGAAAATTAAGCTAGGATCATCTCAGAGGATCATTTTAAACTTAAAAGTCAACATGATTTATGAATCAAAGGCATTTTATAGTTCTGGATTCTTCAAGTTCAATTAAGTAATCAATACACTGAGTAAGCATCACTTTCAAGATGTAATTTCAAAAGCGAGTACATTTTTGCCTTTCTTCACTTCTCTCTTCATTTTTATTGAATGTAATAATTCATCCCCCACCCCTGGATGAAAACCTGAGATACCCCTATGGTTTTTCTCTTATTTTTTTTCCTCTAACTTTTCTCTAAATACAAGTCCTGTAGTCATTTTAAGACCTAAACCTGTCTCAATTTGATTAGAATATCCAGCCTGAGTGTAGGACAGCTTCCTTTCCCCAGCAAAGATCTGTGGCACGGTAATACGTACCACCTGGGAAAGGAGGGTTTACGAAAACACCTCTCTCTTTACATAAATCTTCTCCCCCTCTTTCTAAGTGGGTTAGAAGGGCTTGGAAGTGAGGGAAGCAGGACGATTCCAAACTGGTTCAGTTGGAAGACTAGCCTAACCAACTGAGTGTGGTGAATATTTAAAGCCTACTGTTTCCCTATAAAGTGCCTGGTGACTTTAAAGGGCCACCAACCTCTTGTCCCACTGTTGGGATCTCTTCATCTATAGTTTCCCTCAATGCAGATCATAAATTTAGGACAGACTACACAATCTGCAAGACCTGGTGCAAAATGAGAACATAGGGCCCTTTGTTCAAAAATTTAAAATTTCAAGATGGTGACAGCATACCATTTAATCAAGCAGGGGAGGTTCCCAAGTGCATGGCCCTCTGCCAATGCACAGGTTGCACATCCACGAAGCTAGCCTTGCATCACTCCTTACGCAGCATCTAGAACCTGATTTTTGTCAGAAGAGGTTCCACGTTCTCTAGACTTCTCTACTGAACAGCACCTGAATCAATCTCATTCCCGTCTCTTGGTGCTTACGGCCCAAGGTAGTGTATTGGAAACATCAGATGAAACATGACACTTCATCTGAACATAATTCTGGGAATGCAAGACGACGAGACACCCAGTTTGCAATCTCTATTATGGGAAGAGTCCAGTCACTCTGGGCCTGGAAGGACTGTCTTCTCCTAAACATTTGCTTTGAGCTCCTTTAAAGTAGGGGCACTTTTACTCAGCTGACATCCTGCCAACCCATCAAACACACAATGGGTATGTAATGTATTCTTGCTGCATGGATAAATGTAGCATCCAGTGGCCTTAGGAAAATATAATTTTAACTCAGAGCCTCCTAAGGAAAGAGCTCGGGCCATTTTCTCCATTAGAGGAAGTCAAGTTTCCTCACAAAGGGACCAACCTTAACAGGAAACTGGGGAAGAAGTTAGACCAATGTCAGACTCCTCTATGCAGAGCTCATTCCTGAGAAAAGGATGACCAAGTCTTAGGTTACCCACTATCTGAGTCAGAACTAGAGGACCCCAGGAAGGACTCAATTAACTTTCTAAACTAAAACCAGGCAAAAGCATTTTCAGGAAAACCACAGGGGTAGCAGATGATTTTCCATGATTCATGATTTTTTGCACTACTCACACCCCAAACCTAGATTGTATATCATAGAGGCACTCTGCTTACCAGAGTTCTCAGAATACCTTTCCTAGGAAACCTCAGTCACTTTTCTGTGTAAAGGCCTTCAACATTCTCACGGTTATGAAACGCTCTCTCCCCCCACACCTTTGTCATGGGATGCTGGCAGGCCAGGACCCCCTCCCGTCCTTCGCCTGTGTAACTTCCCACTGACCACTAACCCTCATTGCCATCTCCTCCTCTTTCGCTCATCCCTCAAGATTCAGAGTTTAGCTTAATTTGGATTTAGGCAAGCATTTACAACTGAACACGTGCCCAAGCCAAGAGACATCCCTTAAGTTTACCTACCTTTCAACTAACTATTATTGCTTATTCTTTTAACATTCTTGAAAAAATGTTTACCTTAGGACATCTTACTTTATAACAAGAATATCTGATTCTTAATAAACTATATTACTTTTGGCAAGGGCAGATCAAAAACACATACAAGTTTTAATATTTAAGGAAATCGCCTAACAAAAAATGACGTGATGTTTATCATACTGGGTTTGAAGGGGCCTTTCCCTTAAAAAAGGAAGAGCTGAATGTGCAGATAACTTCTTGGTTTATGCATCAGAATTACTTGAGAATAAAATGCATTTCAGGGAAATGAGTCATTTTAAAGACACAGACTTAAAGGAACCCTTAAAGCTAGCTACATTGATAGAAATGTAATTTCGATCAGAATCTGAAATTTTATAAGATCTTGTTGAGAAAGAAATAAAAACATGTTATTACTAAGAGAGGTTTTGACAAATACAGACTTCCTACTTGGGGCTTTAATTGTTCAACCAGATCAACTTAAGTAGGTTGGACCTAATTAGTAACAATAAAAAGAAAAATACTGGGTGCCTGGCTCAGTTGGTTAAGCAAATGCCTTCAATAGGGTCATGGTCCTGGAGTCCTGGGATCGAGTCCCGTGTCGGGCTGCAAGCTCCATGGGGAGTCTGCTTCTCCCTCTGACCTTCTCCACTCTCATGCTCTTTCTCTCAAATAAAGAAAATCTTAAAAAAAAAAAAAAAAAAAAAGGAAAGAAAGAAAAGAAAAGAAAAATATACTTAAGTGTTCAACTTTTCCTAGAGTATGTAATTTTCTTAGAAAAAATCTAATACTTACATTGTGGGTCACAATTAAAACATACCACCAATTAATTTTAACACACATTTTATTTTTCTTTATTTTTTTATTAACGTATAATGCATTATTTGCCCCAGGGGTACAGGTCTGTGAATCATCAGGGTTACATACTTCACAGGACTCACCACAGCACATAGCCAATTCCCATAACCCAACTACCCTCAGTTTGTTTCATGAGATTAAGAGTCGCTTATGGTTTGTCCCCCTCCTGATCCCATCGTGTTTTTTTCCATCCCTAGCCCCCACGACCCCCCGCCCTACCTCTCAAATTTCCTCATATCAGCAAGAGCTTATGATAACTGTCTTTCTCTGACTGACTTATTTTGCTTAGCATAA
Source organism: Mustela nigripes (assembly GCF_022355385.1). Lineage (NCBI taxonomy): Eukaryota > Metazoa > Chordata > Mammalia > Carnivora > Mustelidae > Mustela > Mustela nigripes. The sequence continues at coordinate 31,896,068 of NC_081560.1, read as the reverse complement.
CACCCTCTAGTTCCACCCATGTCGTTGCAAATGGCAAGATTTCATTTCTTTTGATGGCTACACAGTATTCCATTATATATATAATAGATTTATAGAATAGATATATTCTAGAATATATAATAGAAGGAATAGATAATAGAATAATAGAATAATATATAGAATAATAATAGAATAATATATAATAGAAGGAATAGATAATAGAATAATAGAAGTGAGATATATATATATATACCACTTTCATCCATTGATGGACATCTTAGTTTCTTTCCATAGTTTGGCTATTGTGGACATTGCTGCTATAAACATTCGGGAGCACTTTCCCCTTTGGATCACTACATTTGTATCTTTTGGGTAAATACCCAGTAGTGCGATTGCTGGGTCGTAGGTAGATCTATTTTCAACTTGAGGAACCTCCATGCTGTTTTCCAGAGTGGTTGCACCAGCCTGCATTCCTATCAACAGTGTAGGAGGGTTTCCCTTTCTCCACATTCTCACCAACCTCTGTCATTTCTTGACTTGTTAATTTTAGCCATTTTGACTGATATGAGGTGGTATCTTACTCTAGTTTTGATTTGTATTTCCCTGATGCCAAGTGATGTTGAGCACTTTTTCTTGTGTCTATTGGCCATTTGGATGTCTTCTTTGCCGAAATGTCTGTTCGTGTCTTCTGCCCATCTCTTGATTGGATTATTTTTTCTTTGGGTGTTGCGTTTAATAAGATCTTTATAGATTTTTGGATACTAGCCCTTTATCTGATATGTCATTTGCCAATATCTTTTCCCATTCTGTCAGTTGCCTTTTGGTTTTATTGACTGTTTGCTTTGCTGTGCAAAAGCTTTTGATCTTGATGAAGTCCCACTAGTTCATTTTTGCCCTTGCTTCCCTTGCCTTTGGGATGTTTCTTGGAAGAAGCTGCTGGGGCTGAGGTCTAAGAAGTTGCTGCCTATGTTCTCCTCAAGGATTCTAATGGATTCCTAACACTAAGGTCTTTCATCCATTTTGAGTCTATTTTTGTGTTTAACACACTTTTAAAACCTATAGCTAATATTATGTTATCTTATGAAAAGCCAAAATGATTCTGTAATATTTTTTAAAATGATACAAATAAAAGACAAATTTTAGTGAGACCTTACTATTATTACTAGGTGTTTTATATTCATTTTCTCCTAAAAATAAGTCCAAAAGGTAGCCATTATTTTAATTCATAATTTAGAGACAAGCAGACTGAGGCTTAGAAAGATTAACTTACTCTCAAGGTCACTTCAACTGGAGCTAGTATTCAACTGGAGCCAGTCTTACTCCAAAGCCCACACTGTTGAGCATTAAAAGATTATTATGGGAGCACCTGGGTGGCTCAGTCTATTGGGCATCTGCCTTCAGCTAGGGTCATGCTCCCAGAGTCCTGAGATAAAGCCCCTCACATTGGGCTCCCTGCTCCCTACTCCCTCTGCACCCACCCCCCACTCTATGCTCTCTCTCTGGCTCTGCTGTCTAAAATCTTAAATAAATAAATAAATAAATAAATAATTCAAATAAAAGATCATTACGACTAGAGTATTTCTGGAACACTAAAAAAGTTTCAAAAATAAGAAATGTTTACAACAGTATTCAAACCAGTACCAAAAAATGAAGTTTAAAAGACACAAATATGCCTTCTTATTTCAAGAAGTTAAGAGTATTCTCAATGCTCTATATTTACTTTCATTGTTACTGACCATATGGTTAATAAGATTTAATAAAACTTAAGGGTTTTGTTCTTTTCCTAAGATTCTTCAGAGAGGGGCACCTGGGTGGCTCAGTCGTTAAGCGTCTGCCTTTGGCTTGGGTCATGTGTTGGGGTCCTGGGATCCCCCTATAGCCCCACATCGGGCTCCCTGCTCAGAGACCTGCTTCTCCCTCTCCCTCTGTCTGCCTCTCTGCTTACTTGTGATCTGTCAAATAAATAAATAAAATCTTAAAAAATAAAAAAAAGATTCTTCAGAGAGTATCATTTAAATGTAAAAAAAAAAATTCAACAGGAAAAAATGGTTTACTCATTAACTGAAAGTATGTTTAAAGCATTAATACTGATCGATAACTCCAAGACTAAGAAATTCTGTCCTCAGCTCTACTCTACTCTGCCACTGTCTTGGGTGCCAATGACATAAACCACAAGGGATGGCTTAAGTCATGAGCCCAATCTAACGAGATGGACTTTCTCAGGAATAAATATGTCAGTTCTTAAGTACAAACACAGAAGCAAGTACAGAAAACCTAGGCTTGAAGTCAACACTATTTTCAAGGCATGAACAATGAAATGGAAACGGTCCTTCCCCTATACCTCAAACCAGAAACTCAATTCCAGGGTGCATTAATTAACAGAAAAAAGATATCAGAACTAGACAATTCCTGGACAACTGGGCTCACTCCTGGGTGAAATATTTAAATACTGATCAATAAGAAATGAATCTGAGGACAGAACTGAGGTTTTTGTTTTGTTTTGTTTTTTGAGATTTTATTTATTTATTTAACAGAGAGATAGAGAGAGAGCACAAGTAAGTAGAGTGGCAGGCAGTGGGAGAGAGAGAAGCAGGATTCCTGCTGAGCCGAGAGCCCAACATAGGGCTCCATCCCACGACCCTGGAATCATGACCTGAGCCGAAGGCAGCCACTTAACCAAGTGAGCCATCCAGGTGCCCAAAGAACTGAATTTTTAAGAGCAGAAGGAAACAGGGGAGCTAAAAAGACATACAGAGGCATGACGCATTCTTTCAGTATCTGAAGGTATCTGGGGTTTAAAAACATACTGGACTATTTACATGACTCCCAAACAACTGAATTAGAGCCATAATCATAAAAAACTTTCAAGGGCAAAAGCTGTTCTAGAAATAAAATAAGTTGCAATGGACTGGAGTGAAGTCTCTGTGTCTGCCTGTATTGCAAACAGTGGCTGAAAAAACATGTGGCCGACAGGGCTCTTAAAAATCAGTAAGGTCCCTGGGTTCTAAACTTACACTCCTCTCAAATCATAAAAAACTATTATTTAAAATCAAGATGGATGGAAAAAAACAGATTTTTCTGAACAGTCAACATAAAAATTTACCTATCTAGCTCTAAATTTCCATCTTAGTGGAAAAGAGTTCAAACAGACCAAGATTAAGCAAAACGTAAGAGCTCTTCTAAGAAGAAAGAAGGAAAAAATCCTACTTGTAAGTAAAAGAGAAGGGAAAACTAGAGATAAACCATTGTCCTCAGAGATCATTCTCACTCTAAGAGGGGTAAAATAATCTAGGATGCAGTTTACACATTTATACAACACACATGTCCACACATGCACGCGTACACCCCCCCACACACAAGGAGGACAACAGAGGGTACAAAAGCAATGTAAAAACTACACAGTCTTTTGGAGCATAGTCACTGCCCTTCAACGGTTGCAAAATCTTAGAAATTCACTAGCCAGGAACAAAAGAGAACTTCTTGGAATATGAATTAAATGCCAAAAAGTCCGAAAAGTCCATTTCAGTGAATACATTTCAGACACCATATGTGGCAAGACATACACAGCAAAGAAATGAAGGGCTGTCACGGCATCCCATGATCTGCCTGCCATACTGGCTGGAATAGTCAACCAGAGAAGAGGCACATTTTCCCTGCTTTTTCTCCTCCCCGCTTCCCCAACCTTCCACCACCTACAATGTCATAGTTGCTAAGCTAAGGAACATGATCACCTGGATGTATGGAAACTGGCATGCCAGGAATATACATAATGCATATTATGAATCATACATCAAGATAGAATTATTGGTTCTTAAGGCTAAAATTGAGACGTCGCACTTCAATAAACCATTAATTTTCTCTCAAATATGTAGACCATTATAACAAAATCCATGAAATGGCTTGGCTTCCCTGAAATCGGAGCCAGAAGTCATCTATTACCAAACCCTTTATTTTGACCTCATATGTCACTTAGAGCCTTGCACACATCCATCTCAGCCAGATATGTGGGCCACGCACATCTGTAAAAATAAGATTACCTTTATTCCCTAACTAGGTCAAGAATAGCACCCAGGGCTGCACCGTTCTGTCCTCTTGCTCAGAGTACACATGATTAAGTTATCAGCACACTTGAAGCTGAATCCAGGAAAAGCCTCACAATTTGTCCTAATTCATCTCTCCAGGCAGCCAACATCCATCAATCAGAACTGGAACACCCATCAACTTTCCTGCCCGTGTGGCTCTAGGCATTTAATTGCTGTGATCAGCTGTATCTTTATCAATATCAGACAGTTAAAATAATGACTTTTACACCTCTGTAACTTAAAGAACAACTAGGCGTGTACCCCACACATACCAGTTAGTTATTTAAGGTTAACAGAAGTAATGGTTTTCTATTACTAGGATTAGTCATGCCTATGACTAAATGAACTTTTCATATAAAAAAAATAGTTTTAAATTTCATGAGAAAGGCACTATTATTTCAACAGTAATAAAAAACAGTGTATTTATTCAAATCTATAAGTATATTTGAACTATTTTATATTTTTATTTAAAATAATGCATGTTCACTAAACAATGTGGGAAACTACTGTTAGTAGGGGAAAAAACTACCATCCATAATTCAATCACTGAAAGGCAGTCATCATTAAATTTGCCTTGTACTCTATATTTTTTTAAACAATGTACTAACATAATACTTATCATCAAGGACTTAAGGGAATATGTTTCCCACTTAATTTGCTATTTCCCAGGATGCCTGGGTGGCTCAGTCGGTTAAGCCACTGCTCGGCTCAGGTCATGATCCCAGGGTCCTGAGATCAAGTCCACATCAGGGTCCTTGCTCAGTGGGGAGCCTGCTTCTCTGCCTCTGCCTGCCGCTTGGCCTGCTTGTGCTCTCTCTCTCTCTCTCTCTCTCTCTGACAATTAAAAATGTAAATAAATCTTAAAAAAAAAATTTGCTATTTCCCATTTCAATAATCTATATCAGTATTTTTAAAAGATTTCATCGATTTATTTATTTAGAGAGAGCACACCTGAGTGAACAAGTGGGGGTGTGGGGGAGAGGCAGAGGGAGAGAGAGAGAGAACATCTTAAGCAGATAGCGTTAAGTGCAGAAACCAACACAAGGCTCAGTCCCATGACCCTGAGACCACGATCTGAGCCAAAACCAAGCACTGGAGCTTAACAGGAATGAGCCACCCAGGCACCCCTATATCAGTAGTTTTAATAGCACTGCATAAACAAATCTATTTTTAAAAGTTCATTGTTTCTCACTGAGTTTGTATTCAATCATTCTAACCTACCTGGAGGTAAACCTGTGGTAACATTTATAAGAGTAAATCCATAGCAATAGTATTACTGGATTAAATAATGAAAATATTTTAAAGACTTTTGAAATTACTGAATTCCTCTTCAGAGTTTGGGTTTGTTTGTCTGTCTGTCTGTTTGTTTATTTTGCATCCATAGAGCTATCAATCTATAATTCCCTTCTTTACTTTTTAAGTATCTTTGTCAGTTTCGAGATTAGAGTACCGCTGCCCCATAAAATGAAACAGGCCATGATGCCCCCTTCTATATTTTAGAAAAGGTTTGTGTATATTAACAGTATTTATTTTTTGAATATTTAATAGCATTTACCAGCGAAATCATCCAGGCCTGGAGTTTTCCTTTGGGGAGGATTTTTTCCTAATGTGTTTTTTAAATAGATATGAAGCTGTTTGGGTTTTTTCTTTCTCACAGCAATTTTGCAAGTTGTATTTATCAAAATATTTGTCTACTTCATGTAGGATGTTCAAGTTGTTCATAATATTCACGTAATAGCTCTATGATGTCTACAGGATCTGTAGTGATAATCCCTTTTTTCCTTCCCAATATGGTTGTCTCCTTTTGTGTTCTTGCTCATTTTAGCTAAGAATGTGTCCATTTTCTCTTAGCCCTTTAAATCTGTTTTTGCGTCTCATATTTTGAGGCTCTGTTACTAGTCATATAAACATTTATGTCTTCGTGAGGAACTGTCCCTTTTATCATTATGAATTGTATCATCCCTACAATACTGGGTCTGTTTTTGAACCTTCTATTGTTTCCTTTATCTTTCCATTCAGAATTTGACAGTACAAATGTTTTAATTTGTATTATTAAATCCTACCAACCAGTAGGACAAGTTTCCTTCACAATATCAGTTTCTAAAACTTTGTTATGCTACCAGCTTATTCTTCCAGACGAAATTCAGAAATTGATAAACCTAAAAAAATTATAATTTTGATTGGTATCATGTATAAATTAGATATACATTTGAAAAAAGAGGGCTTTTTCATAAAATCAAGTCTTCCTGCTGAAAAGTAATCCTCTCTTCATTTATTAAAATTTGCTGTTGTATCCACAAAAGTTGCCTATTTTTAAATCAATTAGCATAAATTTGAGAAAAAGAAAATTCTTTTCCATATTTTTGGCAATATCTGCACTTTCCTAATTATCTCTGTACATATTTTATCTTGATTAAACTTCTGGAACAGGACTTCTCAATCCACGCTGCTTGTCAGAACCATGTGAAACTGTGAACACTCAGCTTTGGGACAACGTTCAATGAGGAGACTACCAAGAGTCCCCTAAGTACTTCAACGCCCCAACCAAGGATAAGGAGGACCAATTTCTTGTTTCCTGTTAATGGTATAATTTTATACCATTATTTCCATGCTTGACGCTTTACGCTTATTTCCAATGAGGTAAATCTTTACGGCATTTATTTTTCAAAGCAGCTTTTGGATGGGTATATTTTATTTCTCTGCCAAACGATAATTTTCATTTTCTTCTTACGTGAACACCACCATGTCTGGGTGATAAAGTTATTTGGTGGTAACCCTCAACACTGGATAGGGTTCCATCACCTCCTGTGTTCAATAGTGCACAGGAGCAAGTCCGAGGCCAGGTCGATTTTTCTCCCTTCAAGGGAAAACTTCTACTTTTCTGACTAATTAAATCATTTCCTTCTCCAATGCTTAAGGCTGGAATTTTTCCTGCCCTACAGCCTTTTTGACTTAAAGATTCCGCTATATCTTCTTTACAGCATCCATTCTATTTGTTCTGGTCTTTTTGAGGAACGTCAGTTTTTTAACTGGTGGGTCCTCACTCCCTGTCTTCCACATACATGTGTCTTTGTTTCTGCTTTATCACTGCAATCTTTTCTTCTGGGCTCTGAGAGAACCTCTTAAATTTGTTATGGATTCAATTTTTTAGAACACTGATTTTTCACCATTGCTCCTAATACATGCTTTAATTCTCTTAGTGCCTTTTAAATTCTGACAAGCATATCAGATTGGTATCCTCATCCTCACTTTACAGACAAGAAACCCGAAAGGGCTATGACCCAGGTGGAGGGCTAGAAGCGGAGGAGCCAGGACCTAGGCCAGCAATCTGCCTCCCACATCTGTGCTTTCTGTTCCCCAGCTCTGCTGCCAGTTCACTCTTCATCATAGTCTGGGCTCATCCACCATTCAGCCTCACTTCAAAGTCTATGTTTCCTTGAATTTTAAGACACAAAGCAGATGGTGTCTAAAAATCACTTTCTAAAATTTACTTGTTTCTCATAATAATTTTGTCAGATGTAGGTCGTTCCTTTGCATGTTAAGTGTTAGGTTATCTTCCCTTTTCTTTGCTACAAAATCTTTCACAAGCTCTGTGGTTTTTTTTTTTGTTTGTTTGTTTTTTTCCCTTCTTTTTTCTGTTTACTCCATCTTTGGACCAGAAGGAGTCAACCTAGTGCTGGTGTTTATCCACAAGCAGGGCAGGTAGATTCTCGGAGTACCTTTAGTCTCCAGCTGGTTGTGATTAAAATGCTTCTCTAATATGGGGAACGAGTGAGCAGACTGATGCCAATTTACATGGCAGAGCTCCTTTCTGCTCAGAGGGGAGAAGACGTAATCAGAGCCACAGCCCCTAGGAAAGAAACAGGCTCTTCTGTTGGGTTTTTCCCTGCTTCCTTGTGTGTTAAGAACAAAGAGCCTCTCCAGCTACATGTGGCCACTGGGGACAGGAGCATGTCTATGCCATCCCCTGGGCCGGCAGACGATCGGGGAGGGGCCCTGCTGCCCAGATACCTTTCTGGTAGTTGCAACAACGCTGCTTTCTAGTGCATCTCCTTCACATACACAAAATATGTTTCAAGCAGCAACTCCCTACTTATCCCACAGTCTGCCCTTGTCTCTCCAAATCCAGGAAGGTACCCTTTGGCTGGCTCTTTCCAAGTTACAGTTCTGCCTCCTGAGAGAGCATCACAGGTTCCAGGAAGTGAGTCAATGCTCATTTATGCCTCAGTCTGGTCATACGGACATTGCCTCTAACAGGTATACCTTCATGTTTTAGGACACGACTAATACAGTAATGGAGAGGATGGGCTCAGAGATCACACAAAACAGGTCTGATGTATTCTGCTACTTCTATGTTACGTACACTTGGCCTGGTTACTTTACTCCCCTGGGGCTTCGCTAGTAATGAAAGGATAACAGAGAACTCAATCCAGGGTTTTGTTGTTGTTGTTTGGAAGGATTAATGAAATAATGCATGTAGGGCACTTAGCTGGGTACCTAAAAAACAGTAAACATCTAATAATTAGTAGCTATCATTTTAATAGTGATGACATAATTATCTCTTTCTCGTTTTTGCCTGCTTTTACATCACTTAGGCTAGCTCATTAGAGAAATGGGAATTTGTGAGTCAGATGCCAACGTGCCCAAGTTTCCACTCTAGAATGCTTGGCAGCTGGGTGACTATATCCACAGCTTGACAACTACTGCATCTCTTCTATCGCATCACACTCCTTCAGGAAAAAGACCTGGGCTCCTAACCGTCCATGAATCTAGAGCCCCCTTCGTGCATGTGGAAGGCCAAGCAATGAGGGCATACTCAGGAGATACAGCCCAAGAGATAAAAGAGAATCAACATGCTCCTGGATGGAAATGAACTCATCATTATCCAGCCCGTACAGAAACACACATAAACAAGACACTCCACCAGCAGAGTCAATAGTAATAACAAATTCTTTTAAGAGATTTGTTTTAAAGGATTACAGAGCAAAAAGCAAGGACTCAGAACAAAATACAGCAGAATCCTATTTCAACATCACTCTTTAACATATAAAATTAGTTCTAATGTAAGTCAGATGATGTGTTCGGAAGCACTACATTTAGAGAATGGAGAGACAGCTATGGTATTAAAATTTATAAGCTTTGCCTTTATTAATGGCTGTGTTTTTCCGCTTTCAGGGTAAATTTAGACATCTACCTGCAGTCCGAAAGTAACAAATCTACACAAGCCATTCATTTGTTGAAGTTCTAAGTCATAGTCTTTACATGAAGTTTTCTAAAGCTTCTAGATACTGAGTAAATTGGCAGAATTTTCCAACAAAATAAGTAATCCCATCAAAAAAACGTATCAAGGTTTTTGACATTATAATGGACTAGCAAAATTGTCCTTTGGTAAAGAGGCAACTTACAACATCTGTAAGAAAATAGACTTCCAATGATTAAAAAAGAGTAAAAATTTCATTTGACCATTGATTTTAAAATAAGTGAAAAATCAAGCTTCAGCAGAGTAGTCCAATATTGTTTTGAGAAGCAACTAACCACTTGGGGACAATCAATATTCCTGTGCCAAGGCCACTGGCAGGACTTCTGCAGGTACTCCTCACCCCACTTCATAACTGCTGGATCAAATTCTTGTTTCAGAAAATTCCCAAACAGGTTTTTCCCCCACTTTCATATTATTCACATTGTCTTGACTGCACTAAAGCATTTCCTCATTAGGCTTTAGTCATCTAAGGATTTTGACTCCTATCAAGGGAAAACAAACAAACAAAAAACCCAGCATTAAACATCTTTCCTAAAATGAACATAGGAACAATTATCCAGACAGACCACCCAATCTCAAAAGGATCCAAGGTAGCTTCCTTGACATATTCCAATATTTCGGGAATAACGCAGTGCTCCAATAGGATAATTCCAGAAATACCTATTTATTTGCGACTGGAAAAGAGAAATGTGGAAGCAGCCGTGGGTGGAGGGGTGGGGGGTAGGAACGCTGCTAACAAAGCATCTTCATCCATAAAATTTTCAAGTGAAAAACAAAGAAATAAAGGCAGTCTCTTGTTTACTGGGGATAATATGACAAATAATGTCTGTGGGCAGTGGTTGTAATTAAACATTTTAAACGGTCCTTTTCATAACTTCAGGAAACCTAAGTTGGCTTGGTTAAAAATAAAATTCCCCAAGACACAGAGAGAATGGTGGAGACAGTTTTGCTGCGCCCCCTCCCAACTCCCAAAAGAACCAGCCTGGGGACACTGAGGAATAACTCAAATGCAAGAACCTGCGAAGCATCTGGAAAACTTAAACAGAAAGCTCTTAATAGTCTCACCTTCTTCCAGCTGAAGATGACTCACTCCATATCAACAACAATCAAGGGAAAAGGAATGTCAAGGGTTTGAAAGCAGCCTTTATTCAAACCCTGCTAGTAATTTTAACACCCTTAGATGTTCCCCAGTCCTTGCAAGGATGTGTGTGCCTACTGCTGTTCCCACAGCAAACCAGCAAATCACTGTAGCTGCCAGGAAAGGATCAGCACACAGATCTCGGGGCAACCCTGGGAGGAAGCAGAATCCCTGGAGGGTAACTTCGTCATCCACCTACAATAAAGATGTGTGTCCATCAGACCAGTGGCAGATGTGCAAACTGCAGGTCCGATAGGTCTAGTGACTCTTAAGTCAGAGACACGGGGACCTATGCAACGGGGAGGGGAAGACCTGATCTTGTTCAAGGAACAGACGGACTGCAACAGGACAAGTGTCATTTGCAGGAACCCTGAAAATCTATTTCGGATCATGTAATTTTGTTTTCATTGTATTTCATGCAAGAACAGCTGTGAAAATGCTGTATAAGCCATCGACTGTGGTGCATGCGTTGGCTCGTATTAACACAAAATCAAATAGGTCATTCATCACAGGCCTATCCGTCTTGGTTCACATTGGTGAAAATGCTCAACTACTTATGTTTCTGCTAGACTTTTTGGTTTCCATTACATCATTTATTCAGTGAGAGCTCAAGTTTTGTCTATGTATGGGCCAATTTTCTCCAGCAACCAGCTTCCCTTGTCTTATTCCACTGGGCATTTGTGAGCAAAATGGGAAGGGGGTACTGTGCCTTAAACAGTCTGTAGTGCAGAATAAATTATATCAAACTATAGATACATGCTACACATTATGAAACAGTGAACTGTAGCATCTTCTCCAACAGAGTTTAGAGCAAGACGAATGGCAAACATATCCTCAGTCTCCAACACAATTTATGTCTGGCTGTGGTCCAATTCTGAAATGAGTAGACATGAACTATAGGTTTAAAGTCTATTCTGGTTAATAATCCATTTTCTCAGGGTGCCTGGGTGGCTCAGTGGGTTAAGCCTCTGCCTTTGGCTCAGGTCATGATCCCAAGGTCCTGGGGTCGAGCCCTGCATTGGGCTCTCTGCTCAGCGGGGAGCCTGCTTCCTCCTCTCTCTCTCTGCCTGCCTCTCTGCCTACTTGTGATCTCTGTCTGTCAAATAAATAAATAAAATCTTTAAAAAAAAAAAAAAAAAAAAGAATCTATTTTCTCTTCTCCAAGCTCAGCCACCCACTTTCTCACTGAAAGTGGAGCATGAGTCTGGAAGCCTCCGTGGCCTCAGAGCAGATGACAGCACTCATCTGCGTAGGTGGCACATGACAGGGCTCACTGGAATCTGCTGCAGGAAGGAGACCGGGACCCTGCCGTCACCACCCCCTCCATCCTGGACCAGCTACCGAAGGCATCTGTTTCTGTCCTTTCACTCCTCAGTCTCCGATTAGTACTCCTGGAGAACACAGGGACAGCAAAAGTAACAGGATGGGACTGAGGTCATCACTCTCTGCCAAAACGTATCAGTTCTTAAAACACTGGTCACTTAAAGAGAACGGTTGATTAGATAGAACTAAAGCCCGGGATCACAGTCCCTCAGTAAGAGTAAACAATAGTACCATTCATATGAAGGGGGATTGTGTCCTTTTCATCTGAATGTCTTTGCTTTATATTTTGTATTTTATTTTACAAAATGACGATGCTAGGAAACTTCCCCAAAGATACAAGTGCATAGGAGCAATTGGACTAGGAATGCGGCAACCACACACACTCATTCCCACGTTCCCATGAGTGCCTGTCTCCCCACCTGGCTGACCGGCAGGAAGGACTCAGGTATAATTTAACCGTGTCTGTGCTACAGTAAATTCCCCGAAGAGGAATCACAACCATAACCCTGGTCACAACAGCTTCATGCTCAAACCAACAGACCTTACTACACACCAGAATTTATAAAAGGGCGGCTGTCGGATACCTATGAGGCATCATGAGAACTGAGTGGACTCAATCCACTGCATATATTTGGAAGATCCCTCTAAAATCATCTTGTGCTTGCCAGTGGATGTACAGACTGTTTTGCCTGTGAAGTCTATTTTTAAATATTGGTACAAGGCACATGGATCCTTGCAGTTGTGTTTGAAAAGTAAAGGATAGCATGTACTTGAGATTAAGCCTGGCATTCACAGAAACAATTCCTACTCGAGTCCATATAAATAATAGTATCAACAAAGAGTCCACCAAAATAACAACAAAATCAGCCTTTATAAAGAAAAACCTTAATAGCCCACTTCAAAAATAATTTTTTTAAGGATTTTATCTATTTATTTGTCAGAGAGAGACAGCGAGAGCATGAGCGAGTGCACAAAAGCAGGCAGAGAGGCAGGCAGAGGTGGAGAGAGAAGCAGGCTCCCTGCTGAGCAAGGAGCCCAATGTGGGACTTGATCCCAGGACCCTGGGATCATGACCTGAGTCGAAGGCAGGGGCTTACCCGACTGAGCTACCTAGGTGTCCCAAAAATAATTCTTTTTGAAGCTGATTCAGTATTAGTAACACTCCTAATTTTATCACTATTTCTCAATATTAAAATGATTTTGACAGATTTAACATACAAACAACTTACATGGAGAACACAACATGCAACCAAGTTCTCTTTATTTCAAGGAAGATAAGCTAATAAATGCACTTGTAAAGGTGATCTATGTTATAGTATTTTTGCTATGATCATATTGAGCCACAATATCATGTTAGGAGGCCAATAGCAAGTGCTCCCTGGATACCTTCCAAGCTCAAGAAATTGTTCAGCACCATGGCGGACTAAGACTCTACCCTAGGATTCATCAAGCCATTGGCCCCATCTGAGTAAAAGGCCTGGAGACACACTGGAACACATCTTGCATCTTGTATTCCTAGTGTTTTCCTCTCTTTCTTCATCAAGAACTGGATTTGGAAATGAGAGTCAAGAATTTAGAAATCCAAACAGACAGCCAATGGCAAGAATGTTGTCTTTAGAACAGATCCGTTATCAGGAGGAAGGGACCCAAGAAGGCATTAGAGCCACCAAACAGCTAATGCTTTCTACAACAGCATCGGGTTGTTCTTTCTTCATCACGAAGCTGTATCAGAGAAAGAACACTACTCTATACGGCTACACGGCCCTAGAAAGTGCCAGCTCCTCACAGGAAATAAACACCTCCCAGTCTGAGTTAATTGAAAAAAAAAAAAAAATGACTGGTTTTCTTTCACAAGGTATTAATAGGAATTGACATTTGAACTACCCTTTGGGGATAATGAGTCTAGATTACCAAATGATCAAAGACTCCCACTGGTTCAAAAAAAAACTACGGATGTTTCTGCATATAAGCTCTGAGAGAGAGAGAGGGAGTGTGTGTGTGTGTGTGTGTGTGTGTGCATGGTCATGAACTGAAAAGTAAAGTATAATTCCAACTGTGAATGGAATATTTATTAGTTATTACATTTTCATTTTCAATTCAAACACTCAGAATAAGAGAAAACATAAAAGTGGCTTATTTAAGGTTTAATCCCCTATATTCACTCAGAACTTTGCCAGTAACCCAGAGTACATGAATCGTATGGTTAAGCAAAGGGATCAGAACTCACTACTTTTTAATATCCTTGGCTCCGACAGCGTTCCTCAGAACTCCCCCCTCGACATCCTTGTATCCTTGGCCTTCATCACGACTACACAAAGATCTCCTTTTCCCGTAGTTCATCTCCCACTCCCCAAACACGGTTTTTGTCCAACCAGTGTAGAGCTCGTATTTCTCTAGATGCTTCAATTTCTTCAAACACTTATTTTCCAATGCAGTAAGTCTGGGTCTACCCAGCATCAGTCACCTGTGCTCTCTCGGAATGCTAACCAGTGCTCAAGCACATTAACAGCTTACTTTAAAGCCAGTACACACTTCTAGTTTCCAAGTTCACCTGGGTGCAAGAAGCCAAGACCATTAGAGGTCCAGTGAATCATACTAGTGAGAAGGAGGCCTACCCTCCCATGTGTCCCTGGTTCCATGGTGAGCGCTCCAAACCTTCACTAGGTCCCTCACTTATCCTCCTCCTCCTTGTGTCATTCACCCTGGCTTTCCTCTTCATGCTGGTGATCTTCTTTCCCAATACTCTCAAAATTATCCATTACTCCTTTTGTCAAAGGAGACTGTTTCTCTCTAAGATTGTTAATCCCATCTACACCTTGTTTTCTCTATTGCCTTTTATCTCTAAGCTGCTACCAATGGTCCTATACCACCAAATCTACTTCTTCCAGAACCTTAAATTTAACTGCGCGCTAAATAACCTACCCTGGTGTTTCAATAAGGCCAGGAAACTCACTAAGTACCAGACTGAACTCTGCATCTTCTCCACTGGACAATTTTACCTCACATCTTCCCTATCTGGGCTGTGGTACCACCACCCTACAGCTCACTTGAGTGTCAAAAGAGAACTGCTTTCACCCCTCTAGTACGTCCAGCCAATCAGTCAAGGCTCAATGTTGCTACCTTGGATTACTGCTACTTATCCCCTCCTCTCTACCCCAGCCACCACCTTGTCCTCCTTACGTAACACTAGCAACAATCCCCTGCTTGGCCTCTACATCTTTACCTCTCCAATCCATCTTATCCTCACTGCTAAGGATTACCCTGAAATGCGGGTCTAAGGTCTTGTGGCACTGCTCAAACTCTGTCAAGAGCTCTTTACTATTTACCAATAAAGCCCAAATCTTCATCAAGGTCTTCCATGATCTAACCCCCTATTCGATCTCTACTCTCATTATTTTACATACCAACACCTGCCCTCCTCCTCTTGACCTCCTAAGCTTTGTATTAACTACATTTCCTTATTTTCTGCATTCTTCACATTCTGGCATCTGAGTCTCACTCGCTAGGGAAAGAAATTCTTCCCAAGGCTAGCCAGTTCTTGAAAACAGGCAAGGACTCTCCTGTGAATGTGACTTTCACATGCAAACCAACCAATGCAGGCCCATGGCCCCTCTGTCTACCTCCTTTATCAGACTCTGACTGGCAGCCACAATTCCCAGCCCTGATGGCCCGCCAAGGCCGGGTATTCAACAACTAAGGGGCAGTCTCTCCATCCTGGGGCCTCCTGATATTATTCAAATTACCAATATTAAGTCTGCTTACCTTGCCTTACCCCTTCCTTCCCATTTAAACCGCAATAAAGGCTTCTGTCCCTGCTTTCGTGCACTCTGTCTCCAGACTGACCCTGGTGCTTCCTTCCCCGTGTGGGTCTTGTGTGGCAGTGCTGTGCCTACTTCCAGAGATCGGAGTATAAAAACTTCCCCCAAACGAAACAAAACAAAGCAAAACTTACTCCTCCGTGACAGTCATTTCCACGTTTGTGTGTCTTACCATATGTGATTAAAATAAAACAAGTTTCAACTACAAAACTATGTATAAGGTCCTGAATTCACCACGCTGTTTTAGGTCTCTGAGCATATAGCTGGTAATCTGTCTTCTTCCCACGAAAGCCAGTTTCTATTTTGTCCTTCTATGCAAAGCCTTTTCTGACCACCCCAGTGCTGAACCCCTTTTCTTTGCCCTCTCTTTACACTGTCTGTGGCTCTTGCCTGAACATTTCTGTTCCACCACAATTGGGTTAATTGCTTCAAAGTCTCTCTCTCTCTCCCTCATCTCCCTTCCAAAGCCTAGGAGACTGGGCCATATTCAAGTTTATCAAGAGCACTGAGCCTAATATCCAATAATCAATTCTTTATGAATTTAAATGTACATCAACAGTGTTAGTACTGATTAATGCTAATGACCAGCTTTGCTGCTTGAAATAGAGCTTTCCAATTAAGAATTTCCAGCTAGAAGGAAAAAAAGTTAATCAGTTATACATCTAGACATAATTTTTTCTCAGTCATTTATACTACACCCTCGCTACAATAAGTACAGGTAACATCTTAATGGTGGCCCAACCAAATGTACTGACTTTGGAATGTATTTTCATACATATATTTGGCTAGGGGGTATGTGATATGACCTTAGAATCAAGAATACAGTACCTTCAAAAAAAAAAAAAAAACAACAACAACTGAGAAAGCCAGTCTGATTCAGAAGTGGGAACTTGTGCTAATTTCCTTTTTATTTCCCTACTTAAGATTCTTTTATAATTCCCTCCAGTTAGGAAATGATTTAAAGCACAGATCTAAACAAACTGATCTTTCTTCTCTTCCTCACAAAAGGCTATTTAAAATTTCCATGCTAGCTTAGTTGAATTCAAGGTAAGTACACAGTCTGAGGAAAAGAGTATTTACCTGTGTCAATTTATTAAATTAACATTTAAAAATGAACAAACATTACCTTTCACTACTTTTTCAACCATGGGTCATAAGTTTCTCCATCTTCATATTTGGAGAAATCTCATTTAGACCATTTAAGTCTACTGCTTTCAAGAAGCGATGAGCTTGCGTAACTTGTTCTATTTTGTTTTGAGCACAAGAACAGGAATACACAGACTAATTCAGTGGTCCACGGGGAACCTGCTAAGTTGGGTTTACTTATGCTTTCAAAACAAAGTAATTCTGGCCCTTCAAAAAAGCTACACAAGCAAAAAAAAGGTTCAAGCTTTGTTTATTTAGAGGTGCCTCTTGGAAATGCCTCAAAGTTATGCAACAGCGTTCCAATTTTCCTACTCTCTTCACATAATTGCCACCATCAATAAAGGGAAAAACAGCTTACGATGCTCACTTCCTTAGGTGAAACTGAACCTAACCAGGCCAGCGGCCACACACGGACGGATGCTCTAAACAACAAGCCCCACAGAAGGGCAGCTGAAAGTTGCTTTGAGAAGTATTTGCTGGGGCAATCTTCTCTCTGGGCCCAACCAAGGACAGCCCAAGGTGTTAGCACTGTGTTTTGTCCGCATGAAAGACAGGCACGCTAACTCACACGGCTCATATTGCTTAAAGCTAAAGGGTCCGACTGAGCATCTGCAAAGAGATTGGAGATCCTAGAGATGCAAAGCCATATAATTCAGTCCAGAACAGACACTCTGGTTTCCAACAGTCTGGATTTAAATTCTGGCTCTTGCTAACCACCCTAAGTCTCAGTTTCTCATGGGTAAAACAGCTTATGTATCGCTTCTTGGCCTTTCGGCTAAGATCAAGTGAGATTATGAAACCTAGGTCACAGGTTTGTTGAAAGGCTTAAGGAGATCATTAGTGTACCGTGCCTAGCACGCTGCCTGACACAAGGACCAGTGTTCAGTTCTCTCACTCCCAGTACGAGAAGATAAGGTAAACTGCACACTACTTATAAACTACCTGGGCTACATCCAGGCTGGATCATGGGTCAGAGGCTTCATTGCCAAGACTGATGTTCCTACTTCCTCATGTTACTTCAGGTTTTACGCACAAGTCATATCTTCGGATTAGCAAGCTAAGAAGCTACTGCTAAATATTTTTTAAAGACTATTTTTAAAAGCATTTTAAGAGTCACAGCAAAAATAAGAGGACAGTACAGACATTTCCCATCTGCCTCTGCCCCTACACATGCACACCCTCTGTATTACCACATCCCCCCCCAATGGAGTGGTCCATTTGCTACAACTGATGAACCTACACTGACACATCCTCACCCAAAGTCCACTGTTGACCTTAGGGCTCTCTAGGGCTTGCGCATTCTCTGGGTTTGGACAAATGAATAATATACAGCCACCATTATGGTATCATAATCGAGTCATTTTGCTGCTCCAAAAATCCTGTGCTCCACCAATCATCCCTCTCCCCCCACCTCCTCCTTCCTGCCAACACCACAGATTCCTTGTTTCTGTTTTGTCTTTTCATAATGTCATTGAATTAAAATCATGCAGTATGTAGCCTTTTCAGATTGGCTTTGTTCACTTAGTAACATGCATTTAAGGTTTCTCTACGTCTTGTCATGCCTTGGCAGGCTCATTTCTTTTTAACACTAAATAATATGCCATTGTCTGCATGTACCATAGTTTATCCACTCACCTACTGGAGCACATCTTGGTTGCCAAACGTTGGCAGTTATGAATAAAGCTGCTATAAATCGCTGTGCAAGTTTTTAGGTGGACATGAGTTTTCAACTTCTTTGGCTAACTACCAAGAAACATGATTGCTAGATTGTACAGTAAGAGAATCTTTAGTTTAATAAGAAACCTCCAAACTGTCTTCCTGAGTGGCTGCACCATTTTGTGTTCCCACAAGCAGTGAAAGAGAGCTCCCACTGCTCCCCATCTTCATGAGCATTTTGTGCTGTTCTTGTTTGGACTTTGGTCATTATTTTTTTTTCTTTTTTTAAAATATTTTGTTTGATAGACAGAGATCACAAGCAGGCAGAGAGGCAGGCAGAGAGAGAGGGGGAAGCAGACTCCCCGCTGAGCAGAGAGCCCGCTACAGGGCCCTATCCCAGGACCCTGAGATCATGACCCAAGCCGAAGGCAGAGGCTTTAACCCACTGAGCCACCCAGGCACCCTTGGACTTTGGGCATTCTAACAGGTATGCAGTGCAGCTAAATTTTTTATCATTTCATGGAGGTTTTTTTCCTTCAAATATTTCTCTTTATAAAATTGGAGAGTGTTCTTTAAGAATATTGCCAGGGTTAATAAATGTAAATTCTTCTAGAAGATACCTTAAAAGACTCTTTAATCTACCAGTTCTACCAGCACCAGACTTTTCAGAGAAACCAGAACCAGTCTTGTGCCTGAGAAGAGTTAACCTGAAGAAATCGGAGTTGAGGAAACGAGAGAGAGGGGTCCAGCTAGCCATTCCTAAAAGCTAGACTCACTTCTGTGATTTTTTGTTTACATGAGCCAATATATTTCTTGGGAGATACTTGGTTTCTGTCACTTGCAACCAAAACAATTCTCAATAACAAGGCACTAAATTCCACACTTTTGTAACAATACCACCAATTTTACAACAAAATATTTACTTGTTAACATCTGTGAGCCTAATGAACTTTGCTTTTGTCTCCACCGCTAACCCTCAATGACAGCATCCTTCTCAGATTCTGATTTCCGCTTCTCCTCTCCTGGTACACCTGGCTACCTTCTTTGCTCCCTACTCTTCCTGTCATCTGCCCTACCCAATCTCTCCCATTTAAGGAAATACCCAACACCTCTATACAAAGGATGGTCTAGAGCTCCAGAAAAGTGGCATCTACAACCTAAAGCCATTCCTCTTTCCTCTGACCTCTGTCATCTCTGCCTCACACTACCACCC
>NC_081560.1:31442821-31576443 GCF_022355385.1 Mustela nigripes | reverse complement strand
TTCCTTTCTCCCTGGTTTTAGCTCTTCTGATTTGTTTAGTGTATATTTTACTGGGGTTCTCGTTACCCTTTTAGCATTTTGTTCTCTCATTCATCTATTCTCCAGACAAAATGACAAAATGGAGAAACTCACCTCATAAAAAAAGAACAAGAGGCAGTACCAACTGCCAGGAACCTAATCAATATGGACATCAGTAAGATGTTGGAACTAGAGTTCAGAATGATGAATATAAAGATACTAGCTGGGCTTGAAAAAAGCATAGAAGATACTAGAGAATCCCTTTCTGGAGAAATAAAAGAACTAGAATCTAATCAAGTTGAAATAAAAAAGACTATTAATGAGGTAGAATCAAAATGGAGGCTCCAACTCCCGAGATGAATGAGGCAGAAGGAGAATTAATGATATAGAAGACCAAATGATGGTGAATAAAGAAGCTGAGAAAAAGACAGATAAACAACTACTAGATAATGAGGGGAAAATTCAAGAGATAAGTGATAGCATAAGATGAAACAGTATTAGAATAATTGGGATTCCAGAAAAGAAGAAAGAAAGAAAGAGGGTCAGAAAGTATACTGGAGCAAATTACAGCAGAGAACTTCCCTAATTTGGGGAAGGAAACAGGCATCTAAATTTAGGAGGCACAGAGAACCTCCCTCAGAATCAATAAAAAATTGGTCAACATCCCATTATCTAATAGTAAAACCTACAAGTCTCAGAGACAAAAAGAAAATCCTGAACACAGCTCAGGACAAGAGGTCTATAACCTACAATGGCAGAAACATTAGTTTGGCAGCAGACTTATCCACAGAGACCTGGCAGGCCAGAAAGAACTGGCATGATATATTCAGAGCACTAAACAAGAAAAATATGCAGTCAAGAATACTATATCCAGCTAGGCTGTCACTGAAAATAGAAGGAGAGATAAAAAGTTTCCACGACAAACAAAAACTAAAAGAACTTGTGAACATCAAACCAGCTCTACAGGAAATATTGAAAGGGGTTCTCTAAGCAAAGAGAGAGCCTAAAAGTAACATAGACCAGAAAGGAACAGAGACAATATACAGTAACAGTCACCTTACAGGGAATAAAATGGCACCATATTCGTATCTTTCAATAGCTACCCTGAATGTAAATGGCCTAAATGCCCCAATCAAAAGACAAAGAATATCAGATTGGATAAAAAAACAAGACCCATCAATATGCTGTCTGCAAGAGATTCATTTTAGACCCAAAGAGAACTCTAGATATAAAATGAGGGGGGGTGGAAAACCATTTACCATGCTTATGGCCATACAAAGAAACCTGGGAAGGCAATCTTTATATCAGACAAATTAGACTTTAAACCAAAGACTAAAATAAGAGATGAGGAAGGACACTGTATCATACCTAAAGGGTCTATTCAACAAGAAGATCTAGCAATTTTAAATATCTATACCCTAATATGGGAGCAGCCAATTATATAAAGCAATTAATAACAAAATCAAAGAAACACATTGACAATAATACAATAATAGTAGGGACTTTAACACCCCTCTCATTGAAAGGGACAGATCATCTAAGCAAAATATCAACATGGAAATAAAGGCTTTTATTTGCATAAAATCTGGACCAGATGGACTTCACAGATATATCCAGAACATTCCATCCCAAAGCAACAGAATACACATTCTCTAGTGCACATGAAACATTCTCCAGAATAGCTCACATCCTGGGTCACAAATCGGGTCTCAACCAGTACCAAAAGATTGGGATCATTCCCTGCATATTTTTGGACCACCATGCTTTGAAACTAAAACTCAGTCACAAGAGGAAAGTTGGTGAGAACTCAAAAAATGGAGGCTAAAGAGCATCGCCCCCCCCCCAAGATTTTATTTTATTTACTTGACAAAGATCACAAGTAGGCAGAGAGGCAGGCAGAGAGGGTGGGGAGGCAGGCTCCCTGAGGAGCAGAGAGCCCAATGTGGGGCTCAATCCCAGGACCCTGGGATCATGACCTGAGCCAAGGGCAGAGGCTTTAACCCACTGAGCCGCCCAGGCACTCCTAAAGAGCATCCTATTACAGAATGCATGGGTCAACCAGAAAACTGAAGTTTTTAAAAATTCATGGAAACAAATGAAAATGAAAACATAACTGTTCAAAATCCTTGGGACACAGCAAAGGTATTCCTAAGAGGAAAGTATATAGCAATACAAACCTTTTTCAAGAAACAAGAAAGGTCTCAAATACACAACCTGACCTGACATCTACAGGAGTTGGATAAAGAACAGCTAAACCCAGCAGGAGAAGAGAATAATAAAAATCAGAGCAGAAATCAATGAAATCAAAAGAACAGTAAAGAGATCAATGAAACCAGGGGCTGGTTCTTTGAAAGAATTAGTAAGATTGATAAACCCCTGTCCAGACTTACCAAAAAGAAAAGAGAAAGGACCCAAATTAATAAAATCATGAATGAAAGAAGAGAGATCAATCCAACACCAAAGAAATACAATTATAAGAACATATTATAAGGACAATATGCCAGCAAATTAGACAATCTGGAAGAAATGGATGCATTTCTAGAGACATATAAACTATTAAAACTGAACCAGGAAGAAATAGAAAACCTGAACAGACCCATAACCAGTAAGGAAACTGAAGCAGTAATAAAAAATCTCCCCAGAAACAAGAGCCCAAGGCCAGATGACTTCCCAGGGGAATTCTACCAAACATTTAAGTAATTAATACCTACTTTCCCGAAACTGTTCCAAAAAATAGTACTCTTCCAAACTCATTTTATGAGACCAGCATTACCTTGATCCCAAAACCAGACAAAGACCCCATCAAAAAGGAGAATTACAGACCAATAGCCCTGATGAACATGGATGCAAAAATTGTCACCAAAATACTAGCCAATAGGATCTAACAGTACATTAAAAGGATTATTCACCACAACCAAGTGGGGTTGATTCCTGGGCTGCAAGGCTGGTTCAACATCACTAATCAATCAATGTGATATAATACGTTAATAAAAGAAAGAACAAGAAACATTTGATACTCTCAATAGATGCAAGAAAAGCATTTGACAAAGCATCCTTTCTTGATCAAAACTCTTCACAGTGTAGAGATAGAGGGTACATACCTCAATATCATCAAAGCCATCTATAAAAAATCCACAGTGACTATCATTCTCAATGGGGAAAAACTGAGAGCTTTTCCCCTAGTCAGGAACATGGCAGGGATGTCCAATATCACCACTGCTATTCAACATAGTACTAGAAGTCCTAGCCTCGGCAATCAGACAACAAAAAGAAAGAAGTCAAACTCTCACTCTTTCCAGATGATATGATATTTTATGTGAAGAACCCAAAAGAGTCCACCCCAAAACTGTTAGAACTCATACAAGAATTCAATAAAGTGTCAGGATATAAAACTAATGCACAGAAATCAGTTGCATTTCTATACACCAAAAAGGCATAAGAAAGAGAAATTAAGGAGCTGATCCCATTTACAACTGCACCCAAAACCATAAGATTCTTAGGAATAAATCTAACCAAAGAGGCAAAGAATCTGTACTCAGAAAACTACAGAATACTCATAGAAGTATTCTATACTTTTATAGAATACTCATAAAAGAAAATGAGCAAGACACAAAGAAATGGAAAACATTCCATGCTCATGGATTGGAAGAACAAATATTGTGAAAATGCCTATGCTACCTAGAGCAATCTACACATTTAATGCAATCCCTATCAAAATACCAGCAACTTTTTTCAAAGGAATGGAACAAATACTCCTAAAATTTATATGGAACCAGAAAAGACCCTGAATAGCCAGAGGAATGAGGCAGAAGGAGACAAAGACAACCAATGCTGGTGGCATCACAATTCCAGACTTCAAGTTCTATTACAAACCTGTAATCAAGACAGTATGGTACTGTCACAAAAACAGACACATAGATCAATGGAACAGAATAGAGAGCTCAGGAATGGACCCTCAACTCTATGGTTAACTAATCTTTGACAAAGCAAGAAAGAATGTCCATGGAAAAAAGTCTCTTTAACAAATTGTGTTAGGAAAACTGGACAGCACCATGAAGAAGAATGAAACTGGACCATTTCCTTACACCACACCCCAAAATAGAATCAAAATGGATGAAAGACCTCAACGTAAGAGAGGAATCCATTAAAATCCTTGAGAACACAGGCAGTAACCTCTTTTACCTCAGTCACAGCAACTTCCTAGAAACATTGCCAAAGGCAAGGGCTAAAATGAACTACTGGGACTTCATAAAGATCAAAAGCTTTTGCACAGCAAAGGAAATAGTCAATGAAACCAAAAGATAACCAACAGAATGGGAGAAATAACCAACAGAATCATTTGCAAATGATGTAACAGATAAAGGGCTAGTATCCAAAATCTATAAAACTCAACACCCAAAAAACAAATAATCCAATCAAGAAATGGGCGGAAGATATGAATAGACATTTCTGCAAAGAAGACATCCCAATGGCCAACAGACACATGAAAAAGTACTCAACATCACTTGGCCTTGGGGAAATACAAGTCAAAACCTCAGTGAGAGACCACCTCATACCAGTCAGAATGGCTAAAATTAACAAGTCAGGAAACAACAGATGTTGGTGAGGATGCAGAGAAAGAGGAATCCTCCTACACTGTTGGTGGGAATGCAAGCTGGTGCAGCCAGTCTGGAAAACAGTATGGAGGTTCCTCAAAAAGTCGAAAATAGAGCTACCCTATGACCCAGCAATTGAACTACTAGGTATTCACCCTGAAGATACAAATGTACTGATCCAAAGGGGCACCAGCACCCCAATGTCTATAGCAGCAATATCCACAATAGCCAAATTAAGGAAAGAGCCTAGATGTCCATCAACAGAAGAATGGATAAAGAAGATGGGATATATATATATATACATATATATATACATATATATATATACATATATATATATGCACATATATATACACACACATACATACATATATATATATACATACATACATACATATATACAATGGAATATTATGCAGCAATCAAAAAATGAAATCTTACCATTGCAATGATGTGGGTGGAACTAGAGGGTATTATGCTAAGTGAAATAAGTCAATCAGAGAAAGAAAATTCCATATGATCTCACTGATATGTGGAATTTGATAAATAAGACAGAGGGTCATAGGGGAAGGGAGGGAAAATGAAACAAGACTAAACGATATAGGGAGACTCTTAATCTCAGGAAACAAACTGAGGGTTGTTGAAGTGGAGAGGGGTGGGAGGCATGGGGTGGCTGGTGATGGACATTGGGGAGGGTATGTGCTATGGCGAGCACTGTGAACTGTATGTGCTATGGTGGGCACTGATGAATAACAGACCTGTACCCCTGAAACAAATATACATTATATGTTAATTTAAAAAAAAAAGAAGAAAAATGCCATCAGGTTTGATAGTTGTAAAATCCTAATTGAATTTCCTAGAGAATGCTTGGATGCTAACAATAGTTCATAGTTGGTTATAAGTGCTCCAAAATCAAATATGCTCAAGATCTCTAAGGTACAGTACAGTTGATTTTCCAAACGACTTCCTCAGTCAAAATCTGGGAAGATAATAAATTAAGACATTGACTACCTCCATTAGTTTCTATTGCTGATATAACAATTACCATAAACTTAATGGCTGAAACAACAAAACTATTATCTCACAGCTCTATAGGGTCAGAAGTCTGGTATGGAGCAGACTGGATTAAAATCAAGGTGTTGGCAGAATGTGTTCCTTTCTGGAGGCTCTGAAGGAGAATGTATTTCCTTTCCACTTGGTCTAGAAGCAGATTTCAGTTTCTAGCCTTTGTGGGATGAAGGTCCCTGTTTTCCTACTGGCTGTTAACTAAGAGCTGTTCCTAGCTAAAGATGACCACATTCCTTGGATCATGGGCCCCTTTCTCCCAACTTCAAAACCATGAACAGTGGAACTAGTCCTTATCACATACATCTCTCAGAGCCACTCCTCTTTCTCATTCTTTCACTTTTAAGGACTCAGATGCATAGAGTGGGACCATCTGAATAGTCCAGGACATCCACCCCATCTCAAGGTCTTCAACCTTAATCACATCTGAAGACTCTTTTGTCATACAAGGTAACGTTATCACAGGTTCCAGAAATTAGGATGTGGACATACTTTGGGTTGGGGTGGGGATCACTCTGCCTAACACAATATCCTACTTGCTTTTCTTAGTCTTCCCAGTGGTACTGATATCACAAAAATGCAGACAGCCTTTGAATATATTCTTGGATATCAGTTCCTTCTGATCTTTAAAAAAATCTACACACAAAGGCAAGAATGGGTTCGGGTGAAAGATTCTAGCAAGTTAAGTCAAAGTAATTTCATTCTTCAATATTATTTTCCAAATTTGTCATGCCCAAAATCACAATGAAAAGGACAATGTAATTTTACCTGTACTGCAACCCAAGACACTAAACATACTGAGCTGTAGATGCTAGCAAAAATAACAAAATTCAAGTAAATGTGCAGCTTAAAATAATGTTTCTTAACTTGCTTTGTGATAGTGATAATACATAGATGGCAATTGATATATATATATAGAAAGGCTCAGTTCCAAGTGCTCCATCTGGATTAGTCCTCCTCTTTACTTGCTTTTTAATTAAAGCCACCCCACTCTTAGGGCAAGTATCCTCTTAGGGCACAGTCAAAGCCTTAAGTCCTGCCTGCCCCAAAAAACCACCTGGTGCTAAAAGACAGGATGAGCCACAGGAGGAGAGAAGTAAACAGGGGAAGATTAACCATATTTAAAGCCCAGATTCTCAGTGGAAGAGTAACAGTCTGTCGTGCTACAGCACTGTTTTGTATAATATAAATCAGCTCATGTGATTATTAAATAGGGGAGTAATGTCAATAACATGGAAGGCAGGTTGGCTCATATTTAATTTTTCCCAGCACTTTGTCTTGTGCTATCAAGAAACAACAGCTGAATGTATAGTATGCAGTGGACTCCACAATCCCCCCACACCTGAGGCAAGAAGATTAAGTAATCCACTCAAGGTTGCACAGTATCCAAATCTAGAAAAATCCAAACCTCTAGGCTAGTTCTTGAGTCAGTGTTCTTAATCATGATTCTACACTGCTTCTCTCAATTAACAAGTTGGTTGTATTTGATTCTTTTTTTTCCATCCCTTAACAAATGGAGTTTAAAATGACTATCTTAATACCTTAAAAGACAAAAAAAGAAATATGAGAAACACTTTGTAATTTACAGTGTTAAATGAATTAATATTTCCACATCTATTATCTTTCTTTATAATTTGGAATAGTTATTGTTTTTCCATGTACTAATTATTTCATGTTTATAATTAAAGTTTTGTACTTACTCAGGAATTTCCTTGTAAGGAGAGATTGTGATTTATGTCCTTTTGTGCTTTGGAAAACCCTAGAAAAATCTATTCAATATTGCTAACTTGAAATTTCTGGAACTCACAGGAATGTAAATCAATAAAAAATAAAAGTAAATAAAAGTTCATACCATATTAAGTTAAAAGTAGTATTTTCCATGGGCCATTCACAGTAAAGTGCAAATTCAGTTTCTCCAGATCCTAGTAGGAGTCTGATATTTCAGGTTAATGAAAGAAAACAGAATACAAAGGGAGATGAGTTATGTCTTACTTTTCAGGACAATCATTAAGATACTTCTGAGATCCATTTTATATACGTTGGTTTCTACCAACAGAAAGTAACTCCCAGGAATGTCACATCTACAGATTCTCCTTTCTATCTCTTTTCTGTCCTTTTCTTGATAAATCTTGACTGTTGTTCTAGATACAGGCAATTGGATTATTAATAGGGCGAGGCTCAAGACTGGGCTACAGATATATACACTATTCGACTAGTCTTAAATGAACTAAATATGAAAGCAAAATTTACTTTTCTCCTTAAAGTTTAGATTCAGAACTAATGGGATAAAAATGAGTCTCTACTCCAGCATTCTTTGGTTGACTCTTTTAAACAGCAGTAGGGTATCATTTAAATGAGTAGCACTTTGAGAGGTTTTGACTAAAACTAAAGGTCTCACTGTATGCTTTAGTTTATATATATATATATATATATCTATATATATCTATCTTTTTCCTCTGTTCGAACTTAATTTACCTTTATGAGGTGTTGAACTCTCTATGCCCATGTATTCCCAAGGTCATCTGGATGTAACTCATTTTTTTTGGTCTTACTAACTAGACTTTTCTTTATCCATAGGCTTTCTCTCAGCCTCTGTGATCCTTAGGGACTACAGAAAATATAGCACTGTTAGGCTTGTGGAAAAAAAATTTCAAACCAACAAGATTTTTGTGATGCTCCATAAACACTAGACATCTGCTATTTATCTCGTATATTAATTTAATGGCAACTACACAAGGTCATAAACTTGTGATGTACCTATACTAAAATTAATTCTGTAAGTTCCTATATAATGTTAATAAACATTTTGAGACATAAGCACTCCAGCAGTGAAAAACGACATGGACTATTATTATTCATTTTAAAAACATAGCACATTACTTTTTTTAAAAAACTTCGAATGATACCTCATTTATCACTAATTAGTACTTTTTCTTTTATTTCAATGTGTAACATTTGCAAATCACACAGTATCTTTTTTCATTTATGAAAGATACTTTCGTTTTCCCACCTAAAAATAATCCCTAATTCCTAACTATATGTGGTTTCAAACAGGTCAGAGTAACTTTCAGTATGTAAAATATTAATAACCATTTAGGAGTGATCTGTAGGTAATTTTGTGGGTAGGCTGTAATGAAAACAGAAGCTTTACTTTTCAGAAGAAAACTACTCACACTGCAAGTTATTTCAAACCCACAATTCTTCAGTTAAGAAATCACAAGCCTAACTAAAACCATAAAGAGTTTTTGTAAAAAGAATAGCTCTCGTTGCTATTTTATATATAGATCCTTTCCTGACTTCAATTGTTAAGTTACAGTAAAATGAGAGTGATGTTTTCTAGTAATATATGGTAATATCCAAAATAATACCTGTGACAGGACAAAAGGAAACAGAGGCCCAGGTAAGTTGCTGTGACTTGCGCCAAAGGCACTCACATAATTCATTAGCAGAGCCAAGTCTAAAACCCAGTCTGGGACTTATCGGGACGCCTCTTCCTCCATCAGTCCTTTCCCAGGCGCTGCAGCAGACCTTTTATTTACTAATTTCCTCCTGAGGACAGAGAGACTTTGTGGCGTGGTAAAAGGGAGGCGGTTTTTTTTTTTTTTGTTGTTGTTGTTTTGGGGTTTTGTTTGTTTGTTTGTATGTTTGTTTTGAGGCAAATGCAGAATATGCGAACGTGCTTTTTACTGTCGTGCTCTCCAGAGATGTATACCATATCGTTGCAATGAGCATAACTTTGGGCTGGCCCACTGAGTTTGTAGAATTTTCGGCCCGTACCGCAGAAAACCCAGGATCATACCCCACTTCCCTACACCCACATTTCCTATGAGAACAGTCCTCTACTTGAGATGAAAGCACCTTATTTCGTTTTCTCCCGCCTTCCCTGTCTTCTCTCAACCTTTTCCGCCAGTAACTTCTACCACACTTTCACTCCACTAGAAAACTCGCTCCCCCACCTTCCAGCACCTTCCTCCTCCCTTCCGCCTCCTGCTCGCTTTTGTCACTCGGGGCGGCTGAGATCGCAGACCGGAAAAACAGCGGAAACACACTACGCACGCGCATTCACTCGCCAGCGCTGGGCCTCTCAAGTGTGGTTGGCCCGTTTCTCTCCATCTCTCACTGGCTCGCTGCGACGCTGTAACTCTCGCGATATGTGCTGCCGCCAGTGGGCGGGAGCCGCTGCCGGTTCCTGGCGGGCCTTTCTAGCTGCAGTTGGCGCTAGTGTTCCTGCGTTGTTCGGAGCTGCCGGGCAGAGCATCATGACGTCCGCCTTGGAGAACTACATCAACCGTATCCTCCGGCCGGCTGCCGCGGGCTACAGCCGAGGCCATGGCGAAGCCCGCGTCCGCACTGGAGAGGGCTGGTGCTGGAGAGACCGGGAGCCGGGGTCGGCGGGCGGTTGGGATGCCCGGCCACTGCGGGGCCTGGGCTGGGTGCGGATGAGGGGCTTAAGAGTATGGGACCCGCCAGTCCCGCTCCCGGGGCTGGAGCCCGCCGCTCCTGGGGGCCCAAGGCGCCATTTAATTTTAACCTAAAACAAAACAAAACAAAACAGAACAATGTGATTATTACGAACTTTTCCCTTTCCCTATAGAAATCAGCTCTCTATTTCTCTGTACTACCCTAGGGCCTATACGTTCACGTTTGGGAATAAGATCAGCAGTCGTCCTAGCGGCGAGGAGGGTCTTGCAATCCAAGAATTTGTTTTATTCATAGGCTTGGCTTATTGTTGGAAGATACCAAAAACTTTAAAGATGGTGCACAAGTTGGACTTCTGCCCCTTTACCACGTGAAGTCTCAACTTCTTTGTTGATAGAATGAAATTAATGCTTGCTGTTGTAGTTGATACTCATGAAGAGCAAACCGCTTGTAAAACCCCGTGTGGAGTCTTAATGTACCCTATAGAAGTATTAACCATTTTAAAATCTCAGGACAGAAACACTACATTGCTCTCATGTATGAATTTGGAACAAAAGTGAAATATTAGATGCTTAATTGTGCAAGCATATTGGCACCTTTGACATGGACTATAGCTTCTTTTTTGAATTCCAGAGGCCAGGTCCTGGAAGAAAGTGTCTCAGCACGCTTGAAAGCATTCAGTATTGATGAATCAGTTTTCCTTTTAGAGATAAAGGATCAGGTTTGGGAAAGTGGTAAATGTCTTGCTCCAAGCCCTATGGGAAGTATTTCTCCAGTGAACGTACCAGACATCTCCGCTGTTTTGAGACTGGAAAACAACAGATCACATAAAGGGATTTTCTTTTTCTGTTTTTCCCTGTTTTAATTGTGTAGATACTACAAATTTTGAGGAAGTTAAAAACTTAAAGATATGTTGTTAATGTAGTGCTGTGTTAAGTAGTTATGTCTTAATTCTGTCACCTTTTTCCTAGTAATTCAAAACCATTTCCTCAGGAGATCCCAGGTTTTCATTTTCATTCCCTGAGAATGCTTTCCTTAATTCAGTTATCAGGAACTGTTGCAGTTATAACTTCTGATGGAAGAATGATTGTGGTAAGTAATAAGCATATTCATTCTCTCCTTGTAAGCTTATTGGTTGTAAATTTTTATGTAAAACTTCTGATCTCTAATGCCTAGGCCTCACAGTACACCTGCATTGCAGTTTTGTTATGGTTCAGCTCTCTTTTTGATAAATAGCTGCTGATCCATATTTTCTTCACTGATAGATGTTGGTGTAATTTACATAGAAAGCTTCTAGGAGCCAGGATGGATAATAGATTCTGTCCTCAGAGAGCTTCTAGTCTAGTCTTCAGACATTTGCTTGTATTTTATATTTATCTTCCTCTTCAGTTTTTTATTTCCTTCCCCATTCAGTGCTCTGGCATTCACTACGTGAATTATAGTTTTTTTGAAATTTTGTGTATGCATCTTAGAAACTTCATGATAGATACTACATATGTAGAATAATGAACATTTAGGGCTTGTATGGTGTTAATATATATTCAGTATCTATAGGCTTAGGACCTCTGTTTTCTGTAGGACAAATTGTGATGATTGACTCTTTTATTTCATCTCATTTGTCCTTGTATCACAGACCGCCCCCCTTTTAATTCTAGAAAATTCTTGGATTCTCTCCTTGATCTGTTCCTGACCTGAGGAATTTATTTCATGATTTTTGGCTACTTACTTATTTCTTCACTTATAACTCATACATTGCTTGCTTTCAAAAACAATTTTAAAGCTGTTAAACTTTATTTTCTGTGTGTAATTCATATATTTTAATCTCTTGTTTTTCCATCTGCAGTTGTTTTTGTTTCTTTTGCTCTATTTAATTTTTGTCATTTTTCTCAGTGGGTCCATAATGGCTATTATCAGAGTGTTAGACTTAGCCATTTATTTAAATGTGTATCATGTACCAGGAACTTTACATGTATTATATCATTTAATCTTCAGTAACTCTCTGAAGAATTATCCTTGAATTCGAGGTTAGGAACCAGGCTCAGAAAAAAGTGAATCACTTTCCCAGAGTCACTTAGATAATAAGTGGCAGAACCAAACTGGGTTTTAAATTCCACTTGACTCCAAAGCTAAAGGTGTCGCCTTGCTTCCTTCTTAATCAAGAGAACAGTCTTTTCTTTTTAGGCACCTTAGTGTATTTTGTCAAATAAGGACAGTTTGAAATATTTTTATCCCATCTTAACACTTAAAGACCTCTATTACTATTAACATATATTTGCAGATCGTTTTGTATTTTGTGAAAATCTCAAACTAAAAATTTTCCTATTTTTAACAGGATTGATAAAAAAACTTTGAGAATTTAACTTTACATAGGAAAGAAAATGATTTTAAAAGAGCATTTTGAGTACTGAAGTTCATATTTCAGTATTTTATTGACACATGGCTCAGTTGATAGAATAGTTACGTATAAAATCATGTCAAGAGGCTATGTCTGGGTATGTTAACAACTCTAATTAGTGAATACCCTGTATTTTGTTTCTCTTCCAAATTTTAGGTTATCATTTTGTCATTATTGTACTCTGATTTTACATATTTTGATTTTCAAAACATGAAACAGTTTAATAATGAGCTTCAGAGAATTAACCAAAACTAATACGTTGATATTTCTTCAGAAACTTAAATAGCATCTGAGCTACTATGTTGTGCTAGACCCATATCTTCTTTTATTCAAAACCAAGATTCTTCCATAAAATTTTCTCCGAATATTTCCTTCAAGTTCTGGTTCTAATAATTGCCATGCTATTTGTATCTACCTTACTGGATTTTGGGAAGATTAAGTAAATAAATGCAAGGCCCATAGAACACTGGCAGATAGTAAGTACTCATTAAGTGTTAGCTGTTACTACCAGTTGAAGTTGGTTTATGTTTATGGGACTGATTTGAATCTCTGAAGAATGGTAAATTATACTTTTTATTCCTAACAGTATAATAGTAGTTCAGTGGTCTGGGCCTGAAGCTAGCCTTTTGTGGTTCAACTCCAAGCTCTACTACTTTCTACTCATGAAACCTTGAGAGATTACTTAACCTCTCTGTGCCTCAATTTTCTTCTATGAAGTGGGAGTAAGTAGTATGTACCTCAAAGAATAAAAATTATTTGAGATAATGTGTGCAGTGTGGTTAGCACAGGGCCTAGAACTAGGGTGTAGCGTGAAGTGACTCTTTACGTTCCTGTGGCTATATATGTTCTTTCCCTTTTTATATGTTTATATAGTACCTCTTAAGTTTCATTTGTTTTAGTCTTTGTCCAGTGTTATCTCCTGGACTGCGTGGGCTTTTACGCTACCTCCTTACACTGGTACATAGGTGTCCTTCATAACTGAACAACTCTTACACACTAGTCAGACTACGGTGATTTTTTTCCCCCATCTCAGAAAACCAAGAGGTAAGTTTTGTTTCCCTGGATACTGTTGGTTATAAAGAAGTAAGAAGTACTCTAAGATAATTAATTAAAAATAAAAAATAAGTACTCTGTTGGTATACCTGGCAACTAAAATTTTTGTGTCATTGAATTTACATATTCAGGTAAACCACAATATTTGTCTTTTTTTCTCTTGAATGTTTTCTTTACAGGGAACACTGAAAGGGTTTGACCAGACCATTAATTTGATTTTGGATGAAAGCCATGAACGAGTGTTCAGCTCTTCACAGGGAGTAGAACAAGTGGTGCTGGGGTTATACATCGTAAGAGGTGACAATGTGTAAGTAAAATATGTCCATTTTTAAAGGCAGGTTAAATACACTACAGATGTAGACTGCTTGCTATCTGGGAAAGAGATTTTTATCTAAGATTGGTCCATGTTTCTGATAGTTAAAGGGCCTAGATCAGGTCCAGAAAGGGCCCTCCCTTACACCGAATACTTCACTAGAGAGGCTTTTTAAAAATTGGACCCCTAATTTTATTTTTATATACCCCTAATTTTATATACCCCTAATTTTATTTTTTATTTTTTTAAAAGATTTTATTTTTATTTATTTGACAGAGATCACAAGTAGGCAGAGAGAATGGGAAAAACGGGCTCACCAGTGAGCAGAGCCTGATGCAGTGCTCGATCCCAGAACCCTGAGATCATGACCGGAGCCAAAAGCAGAGGCTTAACTCACTGAGCCACCTAGGCGCCCCCAAATACCCCTAATTTTAGAGCAATATAAAATACATTTCTAGAGTCTAAAGCTAGGGTTTGAAGATGCCTTCAGAACAATTTTGTGTGAACAATTTTAAATAATTCATGTTTTAAGAGCATTGAATTTACAATAAGTACTTACCCATTATTTACTAAGTTTTTAGTATAATTGGAACACTGAAGATGCCCCGTGTTCATGCTGTAAAAATCAGTGAACTTGTGACATACCGATATGGCAGTTTGAGAAGACCTATTTTTGTGGTAGTAATTTAAGAAAAGTCTGGAAGTTTAGAGTAATACTGTCCAATAGAACTTGTGGTCATGATGGAAGTATGTATCTGCATTGTCTACTGGTAGGGTACTAGCCATCTGTGGCTATTGAGTGCTTGAGAAATGGTGTGATTAAGGAATTTAATTTAATTACTTTTAATAGTCCCATGTGGCTAGTATAGTTAGAGAGGCTAGAATATTGTTGAATCATTTTCTAGGTATAGAATTAAAATGTAGCTGGGAGATCTGTCGCACATCTAACATTGCTTTGGAAGACAAATAGGATATAGAAAGTGAAAGAATATCCATTTAAATTATCTTAAGAAAGTCACCTTTAGATAGATAAATTATTTGATCTTTAATAAAAAGTTTGGGGGTATATAAGATATTCTAAAGAGGTGAATTTTAGGTATGAAGTTATAAAGTGAGCTGTAAAAAAAAAAGAAAACAAAAAAACGAGAGAAAGGCAAAGCATTTAGTGGGGACCAGTCCCCCTGACCAGAATAATAGTGATTACTTATATTGGGGTTTTCCCTAATAATTGATTTTAAGAAACTTTCTCCTACTTTGATTTAAAAAAATTAAAAAGCAAACTTTTTTGGACTTGAATTAAAAAAGTTTAAACCTTGTTATAGATTCAGTGGTATGCTGGAGTGGTTCAGGGAAGCAGATTTTTACATTTTCAGGAATTTTGCAAGCTAGTTGATTGATATCTTGGTGGTGGTAGCTTGAAACTGACCACAGCGGGAGTATTTGCACTATGGATATAAGTAAACAGTGCAGAGCTGCCTCCCCCTTTTCCTTTGGAGAGCCCTTTTTAAAAAACATGTACCAGTTCTCTTCTGTCTTCCCTACAGATTTTAAATGATACTAAATTTTTTAAGGTGGAATTGAGATCTTTGATTTGTTTTATGTTGAGAAAACATAATATATTTTCACAGAGTTGGGTACTTCTCATTTTTTAGAGAGCTGGAGGCTTTCTATAGCTTAAAGCACACTTGGGAAAATTCTGTGTTACAAGTATTCGCCTATAGAATTTACTCTTATTAATGCCAAACTAATTTAAACAACCAGTTTATTATGGAATAATGTTTTATACATGTTCCGTGGTGAGGCTATAACAGTTTAGGTATCCAGCTGGAGAGCCATGGCTTGGTATTAATGGTATTAATGAAATTAATGTTATAGATGTTATGGTAGAATTAAATCCAGGAAAGATTTGCTGGCTTTAACATTAGCCAATCACATCAAAAAATCATTTGCTATGATATCTGAGTACCCATTGCTACTGTTATCTTTATATGTGAAGAACTGTACTTTTTGGTCTTGGATTTAAATTGAATAACTGCAAAATCCTGAAAAGGAAACTAATGGATGTTGTGTTTGTTTGTGAGTGTATGTGGATTTAGTTCATTGAAGTTACTCCAGTAGACAAATAGACACTTTTATTTGCTAATTTAGTAGTGATTTTGTGATCATCTGCAGCACAGTCCCTGGATTGAATTGTTGAGTTGAAGTCATAGGATTGGAATTTGTGGGGGTTTATACCATACCTATCTGATATGTGTCTTTTTCCTTTAAAGACTCATGATCCAATCACACTGTATGCATTTTGTCCTTTAATAGTGGCTTCTGTAATAATGTTGCCTTTGGATTATTTCTTGAAGTAACTTGTGACTTAAATGTACAATTCACTACTTCGTGGACACTATATTTGCCTTTTACCTTAAGTAGTTTTTACCGTGTCCTTTCAGTTTTATTTAGAAATGAGATTGTTTTAACTGATTTTTTTCTTTCCTTAAATAACTACAGTGCAGTCATTGGAGAAATTGATGAAGAGACAGATTCTGCACTTGACTTGGGGAATATTCGAGCAGAACCTCTAAACTCTGTAGCACACTGAGGAAGAATTACATACATTGGACAACTGTAAATCTTTGTATAGAAGCTGATTATTCTGAGGATGATGTATGGAATTTTTATGAATGTGTAATTGTGGACTTTTGACACCATATTGAGTAACTGTAATGTGATATGTAAATTAAAATATTTCTACATTTCCTTGAAAAACATTTTTTTTCCTAAATCATGTATAGTAGCTTGGTTTAATTTTTCTCTTAAATAGTACTAAAATCTAATGTTCACTTTGAGAACAGATATTTCATATTTTAATACAGAAAACTAGTTAACAAGAGAAATTTGTATCCTATATAAATCAAGCATAAAAATACCATCAGTAGTGCAGGATACATGTGTTTCCCTATTTTTAAGAAAGTCACAGAAAGGTAAGTCTTGTAACCTGAATCATCCCCATTTATCACACTGCTCTGGTGGTTGGTTGCTCTCCAGCACCTTAGAAGTGTACGTAAAAATGTGTTTGGTTCATAAAAGGAAAAAAGCTAACAAATTTGCATATTATCTGAAAAAAATGGATTCCATAGTCTTGAAAGCCATCTTGGCTTTTAATCTTAAAAATTGGGGAATTTCTAGCATTAAAGGAGTTTTTTGTTGTTGTTTATAAATGTGAGTAAATAAACTTGACATTTATATTGAGGCAGTGCTTGCTCTTATTGTCAACAACTTCCCCTGACTCCTTGGTTCCATAAACCTGTTTTCAAGAGAAGTAAACATGGTATCTCAGAGCAACAGTCAGCAGAACTGGTTGATTATTTCAGTGAGTCAATTAAGTCGATAATGTCCCTCATCTACAAGTAGGCTTTTTTCTAAAACCCCTTGTAGAACTATGTTCACTTTTTAAAGAAGCCATAGAAACAATGGTACAAATAGTGTTGAGATCCAGAGTATTCCAAAGAAATTCTCATCAACCACTGAGGGCCAAAGTATGTAACTTTGTGGTGAATAGAAACTAGAATAACTTATATTCTTATAATTCAAGCAAAATTTAAAGAGTTTTTCTTTTTTTAAAGTGAAAATGTTTGGTAATAGGGGTTGGCAAGCTTTTTTGTAAAAATGCAGATAGCAAATATTTTAAGCTTTGAGGGCCATATGGTCTCTGTCATAGCTACTCAACTCTCTTGTAGTATGCAAACAGCCATAGATAATACATAAATGAATAGTTATGGCTGTGTTCCAAATAAACTTCATTTACAATAATAGGTGGCAGGCAGGATTTGGCCTGTAGGCCATAGTTTGCTGACCCTTGGCTTAAAAATACTACAACCTCCGTAAGAAAAGATACGGGCTAATTTGTATAAAATCTGAAAAGGGCTTCTGGAATAGATCCTTTCAGAGTTTAGAGGTAGATTTTGTTCATACTTTTTTAATACTTAAAACTCTACTAATTAGATATGGTAGTTTCTTGGTTCACAAAGGAAAATATCTTTATAGAAATAAGACTTGTAAGAAGAGAACTGCTGAGATGGTTTTCTTCACTGGCCACCAGGCACCGTCACCCAGCATAACTTGTTTGATGTTCTGTTGAGGTCTGCCTCAGGGTTAGACAAAGTTTAGTTAGTACTGGCTGTCATAATTCTTTGGCTTTTATAATCAATAATAAAATGAAAATAATGCAGTGAGTAAAGCAGATAGGCAATTTAATGAAGGGCTATAAACCAAATGTTCTATATAAGTAAATAGTGGTATTTTAAATGGGTAAACTATTTTCAAAAATCAAATAAGCAATACAGATCATTCATTTGCTAAGTGAAATGTATTAGGACAGTGCTGATGAAGTCCAAATCAGATATTTTGCCAACATACTTGGCATAACAAATCACACAACCAATAGACAAACCATAGCCCCCCCCCCCCCCCCCAGAAGAAGGCCTTCTGAAATCTTACAATGATGCAGTTACCTGACTGGTGTCAAAAAAAAATCACTCCCCAGATATGAACTGGATGTTGG
The DNA here is from genome assembly GCF_022355385.1 of Mustela nigripes. Lineage (NCBI taxonomy): Eukaryota > Metazoa > Chordata > Mammalia > Carnivora > Mustelidae > Mustela > Mustela nigripes. Next base: position 31,558,033 of record NC_081560.1, on the reverse strand, counting down.
TAATGGTAGGGAAAATGAATGAAAACACACCAAATGGTCTATGCAGTTATTTATTCCTGGATGCACAGGAAGGCTTTCTGTGCTTGTAACCAATTCAAATTGGATTTCGTTTTGCATGAGCATTGTAAAAGAACCACGCTCTGAGTGGAGACTTGATTAATATGCAGTGTCAAGTTTTTTATGTTCTTTAATGAGGGTTTTATTCTGTAATGACTTTTCTTATTTATAAAGAGCCTCAAATCAATTTTAACCTATAATTACCTCTGTGCTCTGTGATCAGGCACTATCTAAGCCCAGCTTAATAATGAATCAAAGAAAGAAATCTTTCCTAGAAAGATATTCTCACTAAACTTTTTTGTAAAGGGCAATTAACTGCAGAAAGGACTTAATTTGTTTCTTTTTAACTGAAAACATACTACCTAAAGTAATGTTTAAAGCATTGCTTTTAGGCTAAAGCACTTTGCTAAGTCAAATGGGCTTATATGTTGACAGTTTTGGCATAAATATTACAAATCTTGATGCCAGAAGAATACGAGATAAAGATAAACTTTATTAATATTTCCTTTACTTAAACATCCTGCTTTGCCTTTATAAAACATTCAGAATTTTTAACCTATCCCGAGATATGATAAAAACTTTTAAGTAGTATTCAATATAAATATAAGCTATCTGTGTCAACATGTTTCTCAGACAATGTAACAAAGGATTCACCATGTCAATGAGAAGGTAAACCGTGCCTTCACAAGGGCAGGTGAACCTACTTGGGTGGTAGACAGAATTATAAAGTGATCCTTCACTGTCAATATAGTATATTACGAGCCTTCACCTTCAATATTTAGTAGGTAGCATTTACTGAGCACGTATCTTGCAACAGGCATGATGCTCAATGCTTACAACAGTGACCATTTTACATAATGGGAAATTGAGGCTCAGCAGGGTTAAGAGCCTTACAAGGGCTCTAGTTTGACCAGGTCTTTGTATTTTTATAAACTACTTATCAGTGGAAAGCATATTGTCAAATTCCTGCTGTCAAATATCTATTAGAAACCTGAGGGGCGCTTGGGTGGCTCAGTCATTAGGCGTCTGTCTGCCTTTGGCTCAGTCATGATCCTGGGGTCCTGGCATTGAACCTCGACTCAGGCTCTCTGCTCAGCAGGAAGCCCACGTCTCCCTCTCCTACTCCCCCTGCTTGTGTTCCCTCTTTCGCTGTCTCTGTCAAATGAATAAATAAAATCTTAAAAACAAAACCAAACCTGGATGGAAAGAAATATTTAGATGATCTAAGGGAGTTCACAGAGCTTTTGTTGTGGGCCATTTTCATAATTACCTGAGCTGCTTTAAATATTCCTGGGCCCTACTCTCACTGATGTGGTTCAGTAGATCTGGAATGGGGCAAAAAGGAATACTCAATAAACAGCTAAGTAAGAAAAGTAGTAGAATCATTAAAAGACCTGTCATATGCTTGGATGAGTCCTAGTTATGCTTCAGAATCCTTACCTTTGAAGGCATGGATAACAATATGTATTGTTGGTATTGTAACAAATGAGATTAAGCTCCATTTAAAAAATTTGGTATGATTTATGAGATTTAACAGTAAACAGTTTATTCTAGGTATTCAAAGGCCAAAGTGGAAAAGTTGCAGATGCGGGTCTTGCCACTTTGGTTTTTCACAGTGCCTCTGGCTACCATATCTCTTCCTAAGAGACTGGAGTATTTCAATTTTGAGGATTTAAGATTAAATGGAAGGTATGTGTAAGAAGTTTACATTATTTAACAGATATACAGTATGATTACATTTGTCTTATGGCAATCATATACTCTTGCGGGGTTCAAAAATGAAAACTCATATAAAACAGGATCACTCCATTCTGGACTTACATAGTTCCATATCACATTTTATAAACTTACTTTTGCTCACTTTAGTATTTTTTCTTTCTTTCTTTCTTGTTTTTTTTTTTTCTTTTACTAATTTGGAGCTTTTTTTTTTTTTTTCCCTAACTTGGGCTGTTACTCTGGCTTTGTTTTTTCTTTTTTAAAAGATTTTATTTATTTATTTGACAGAGAGAGCACAAGTAGGCAGAGTCGTGGGCAGAGGGAGAAGGTGAAGCATGCTCTCTGCTGAGCAGGGAGCCCAAAGCGGGGCTTGATCCCAGGACCCTAGGATCATGACCTGAGCCGAAGGCAGATGCTTAACCAACTGAGCCACCCAAGTGCCTGGTATTCTGTTTTTAAGTCATTGGCAAATTTGGTAAAAAAATGTCTTTTCATGGAAGACTGAAAAAAACAATGTTGATGAGGCAGAGCTCTCTCCACCCAGGTTGATAATGATCCATTAAACAGCATAGTGTTCCCATTCAACTAGCTACAGATTTGTTTAATTACAAGATATTTAGTCCTTTTTCTCCATCTTCTTTACAGAGATGATGTGAAATTTGGTCAAATGCTTTGCTGTGATGTTTATTCCTCTTTTAGGAAGGAACCTGTGACATGGGCATAGCTGGTCTTAGTGAATCAATGCTGCCTCCTAGTGATCACTGCTTCCTTTTCTATGTTTCTACAAACAAAAAAAGTGTATTTTGGAATATTGTCTGTGACATTTGTAAAGCCATTGAGGTATACTAGGTATCATGCTTGCAACTGTGCATCTACCAGGGAATGATACTAACAAGTTTTTGTCCTTTGTAGCTTGTATCCGTCCTCAGCACCTCAACCTAATCATCTCGACTAAAAGGTTTACTATCCAAGGTTATGAGTGAGTTTGTCAAATTCCTTAAGTATTCTAGGATGTACCATATAGGGCTTGGATTCATTTAAAGGACTAGAAACTATGTTTTTAAAGTGGTTCTAATTTGCATTAATCATTTTCCCAACCTTTTTTCTGTTTTAAGAGTAGAGAGTCTATGTAGGTTGTGTAACACTAAGGATAAAGGCAAGCGAGGACTTTTACCAGTAGTTTTTTTCTCATTAGTTAACAGAATACCATTTGCTGCCCACTGACATTATTTGGTGAATGGAGGAGTTGAGAACTATTCTGCAAGACACTGTTCAGATCTTAGGTGTAACGTTATATTTTTTAAACATCCACTTTCTGTATTGATTTTTTGTTATAACCTTTTACTTTCATCTTTTTTGTATGTTTCTTTTTTAAACATCATTTTATCTCATAGATGTATTATTTGCCAGAAGTGGCACAGGTCAAGTATTGTTAAAACTAGGATCCAAATCCCATGCTATTATTTCTACCCCAGTATTTATTCAACTATATGATAAAGCCTTTCTCCTCACTAGGGTACTTTTCAATTATACTGTAAACCTTTGGTTTGTTTTCTTTTCCCTATATACTGGCCTTACAAATACCAAGTAGTGCAAATGGTACTGAATTATTATATTTGAAATATGTTAAAAGGAAAAGAATTCAGGAGCTTGGAGATAGAGGTGGAACACATCTCTGGGGGATACATCACTTAGGTCATGTATGAAAAATTGTGTGTGTGTGTGTGTGTGTTTTGGGGTTGGCAAGCAGGAAAATGATGTCTGAAAATATGCACAATATATCTTATGTTTCACTTAATTTGACTTATATCAGGAAAATCACAATTATAATTGCACTCTATAAAGAATAAATTCATAAACTGGTAAGTTGCCAGAAAGCCGTGCAATATGGTTTATATGACATTTTAAAAATGATTTTCAAGAAGTCAAAATGATAGCTATATTTTTTTAGATTTTATCTTAAAAGTTGAAATTTTATTTTAAAAAGTGTTCAGATCTTTCAGCCTGACTTGAGTAAACTTTACTGTAGTTATGTAGAAAAGGACCAGAGATCCTAAAGATAAGCAGAAGTTACAGTTTTGAGGAATTTTAAAATTAAGAGTCAAGTGAGGCCAGTGTAGCCTGGCAGTGAAGGGAATCACACTTAGCTTGTAGTTTTAGCAAATTAATCTCCCATGTCTTGGATGCCCCAATAAAAGTGGAACAACCCTCCTTGAGTTGTTATGAAGATTAAGATAATAAACACTTAGAACACTGCCTGGAGCAAAGTAATGTTTCAATGTTGATAATAGCTAACCTATATCCCAATATTGAATGAAGGACTTGAAGGACTGTAAGTTATCTATTTTTACCTAGGAAGAGTACTCAAGAGTAAGAGCATTCCTTGGGAAAGCTTTTTGATGGAATAATACTAGTAAAATTCTGTACAGACCTGTACGTTTATTGGAAATGAGTATCTTTCCCTTGTGCAAAAGGTGATGTGAAGTTTTGAGCACTACTTTTTTTAAATGCCAGAGGTAGAGAAAGTACAGAGAAAAACAAAGTCAGTGGTTAGAAGTCATCTAAAGATTAGATCTCTTTAGTGTGAAAAGATAAATGGGAAATGGGAATATGCTAAAAGTCTAAAATTGAGAATGAATAAGAACTTGCATATTTTATTTTGTGTATTAAAACTGAAGTATCCTGTAAAGACTAGAAGGATCGTTTAGGGCAAATAAAATTCTGCATTAGAGAATGAATAATAAATGTAAACAATTTATCAATAACAGTTCATTTCCTGAGAATTTACTATATGAAAACCTTCGCTGAGACATGACCAGTGGTAAAACGATATTTGAAGGCAATATATAAATGTGCCCAACGGATGGCACAGTTTGCAAATGCTTCTTTGTGCAGAGATGTGGGGGAGCTGGAGGAGAATTCAAGGAAACTGACAGATTTGTGCTGGGTCTTTATGGATAGTAAGGCTTGGCATAAATGGTTGAGAAACCTTTCCACATTGGTAGACACAAAGGCAAGAACAAGCAAGATGTGTAATAATTCCTTGAGTAATAGACTGATTTATCTCTGCAGTGAGCTTCTCTGGTTAGCAAGAGTTGGCATGTGTCATCAAATATTATACCTGGGAAAGTTAGGTGCTATCTGTGTAGCTCTCCTGGGAGAGGACTATTGGAAACTTAGACCTGGCATTTCTGGGATTGCACCCTAAGTATCTTTTTCCTTTGCTGGTCTTAATCTGAGAAAAGAGAAGGCAATCAAATAATTTACAGTCTTGAGACCGCCACTAACAGATTTGCCCTCAAACCCTTGATGGTGAAAACAAGGTACTAATTACTATTTTAACTATCAAACATATTAGACAAACTCTAGGCCTTTGCCTGTGTTTGTTTGATTTAGTTTTTGGTTTTTTTCCCTCAGAAAAAGCAAACACAGTTAAATCTGACTTCTTGAAGATCGAGGATCCAGGATCTTGACTGGATCCTGTCTCTTGATACTGTGGATACAAAGCTACCTTGGGGGGGGGGGGCGGGTGGTGGTCTGAAAGCCCGGCCAACTTGGAGTTAAATTATGGTTTAGCATGTAGTGACTGTGGGATCTTATGCCAATTTAATCAAGTTCTCTAAATCACAATTTTATAATTAATAAAAAGAAGAAATTGACAGCATGGTAACTTTGCAGAGCTATTATGATTTTTATACAGAGAACACATGTTAAGCACATACTGTCTTATCTAGTCCACAGTAAAACACTGAATAAATCTTAGTTCCATTTCTCTTCATTCCCTTATTTAAGAGGTAATGAATCTGTAAAAATCCTACCTGCTAATGGGTCTTCTTCAGAACTCTCATCCATTACTAAAAAGTAAAAATGATTTTGAATCAGCAATAGGAAAATATTTAATAATATTATGAGTACAATACTCTTCAATGCTTTGCCACAAACTATCCCTTTGGAACACAACTGGAGAATATTCCAGAGTATTAATTACACTCTTGGTGGGCAACTGATACATTAAAATTTTCCCCACCATCACAAATCATTATATGCAAGGGAGAATGTGATTTATAAAAATTTGATACAAGTTAATTATAGTTATCATAGTCTTAACCCAATAAAGTCAACAGAAATGGCATCATGAACAGAACTGGTATTACAACTGGAGAACAGCAAATTTAAATAGCACGATTTTTCTAGACCTCATCCATTAGGGGCAGTAAAGAGATAGCATATTTAGCTAATTCTTAGTTCAAGGAGGGAATATAGTTAACAACTGTTCAGTTTAGCATGAAGAACCCATCATAAGGTCTAGAGGCACTATACTTTGCCATATTAGAAACCAGGTAATGATCCTTGCAAAAGATTTCCAGTGTCCAGGGGAGAGGAGTACAGAAGAGACAAGTGTATTTACTTTCTATTCTCAGAGAGACAGCAGTAAACTCATGTAGTCCTAGTAATTTTATGTACCCTGTGGATAGAATTCCGCAAACATGGCTATTCTTTCCTGAAAAAATAAATGAAAAGGTCCCACGCTAAGAACTTGACTGCTCTGAACTACTTGGAGGTTCTACTCAGTGAATTTAAGATCAACCATTTAGGGGTACGTGGATGGCTCAGTCCATTTAAGTGTCTGACTTCATCTCCGTTCAGGTCTCAATCTCATTGCAGCAGTTTTGTTTTTGTGACATATTTTTGCACTTTAAAAAAAACCATTTTATTTATTTATTTATTTATTTATTTATTTATTTATTTATTTGACAGAGACAGCAAGAGAGGGAACACAAGCAGGGGGAGTGGGAGAGGGAGACCAGGCTTCCCTCTGAGGAGGGAGCCACATGCAAGGCTCAATGCCAGGACCACAGGATCATGACTTAAGCTGAAGGCAGATGTCTAATGACTGAGCCACCAGGTACCCCTATTTTTGCACTTCTATTAAAACTTCAAGTTAAGTCCAGAGATGGGATGTTTATATATTTATTCTACTAAGACAAATCTGGCTGATGGTAATAAAATGTCTAGTTCTAACAAAATTAGAAAATGTTATGCACTAGATATTTATATCCCCCCAAATTGATATGTTGAGACCATAATTCCAATGTAATGGTATTTGGAGGTAGGGCCTTTAGGAGGTAATCAAGTCACAGAAAACCTCATGAATGGGATTAGTGCCCCATAAAAGGCCAAAGATCGCTAGCTAACCAGTTCTTTCAGCCATCCAAGGACACAGAAAGTAAATCAAGAAGGCCCCATGAACCAGACCATGCTAGCACCCTAATCTCAGATTTACAGCCTCCAGAATTATGGGAAATAAACGTTTCTTATTTAAGCCACCTAATCTATAGTAATCTGTTATAGCCCGAAAGGATTAAGACAGTAAACCTTGACAATTAGCCAACAATTGGGAGAAAAATATTTTGTTCTAATGGGAACTCATTCTTTTCAACTTAACAAAAGAGAAAGGTTAATAGAGAGATTGATAATGTATCAACATATAAAAGAACTTGTGATTCTCAATAAGGAATTGCTTTTCTAACTTCTATACTGATCTGCAAAAGTAAATTAAAAATATAACTTGACATTTTTTCCTGAAGTTCATATTGCTTTGTGTTTGCTTACAATCCCATGTTAAATAGACAGGTGCTTTTTATTACAAATAAATTTCTATCATTTATGACAAGAAACAATTTGTTATAAAAATAAACCCACTTATGTAATTTATAATTACATAAAAGCAAATGATACTTAATTGTTTTCTAATTTATACAGAGGCACGCTATGGATTTAGTAACTTAGTCAACTTCTGAAACTAAATAAATTACTCTTCAGACATTATTTCAGAATCTCCCAATGAACATCTTAAATAATCATAAATTGTGGAATTTTAAGAAAAACAACAAAATTTACATATTGATTTTTAAATAGCTCTTTTATTATGAAAACTTCCATTATCCTACTTTCTGTGTCTTTGGCAGAATCAATAAGAGAAAATTCACTATTTAACTGATATAAATTTAACTATATTTGAAATAAAGAATATTTAGATCTCCATTATTATTTTTTTCTGGGAAATCAGATGGTGATTATTATAAAGGAGAAAATGTAATAAATAACATTACTATTTTAATACTTGATGTACCATGCACATTACACAATACTCATATTTCTGATAATACAACAGACAGAAGCTAACTCAATTATATAAAATTGTATAAAATTATATGTAACTTCTATACACTTCAAACTTCTGAGCAACACTAACTTCATACTAGCATTTAAGTGAAAAATTATCACTGAGTGGTTCTGAATTGAGAGCAGTACAACTCATTAAATTAACCAGAGGTCACATGATAAGATCCTGAAGTCCTAAAGATTAGTTCTCCCAGTTTAGACACATGGCTATTTTTTGTCGGTCAAGTACTTTCTCTTCAGCACCTGTAAGATGTGTCTCTTGTCTGACCTTCCTAAGTCCCAAATGGTTTTGTGGGGACTTAATGACATAACATATAGAAATATTTTGTGAGACAGTGAAGCAACAAAAGAATGTGCTCACTAACTTTATTACTGTCCTATTCTGGATACTTAATAAAACCGACAGTCTGGGGTTTTATATAGGTGCTAATGTCCCCAAATTCTGCAGTTTTCACAAAATGTTTTAAACCCTTATATTACTTATTAGGTGGTTTATTGCTTGTGGTTTGTAATTTTACAACTTGCAATCAGCTACTATGTCACTTGTAACTAAAGTTACATATCTTATAAATCATCAGATAACAAAGTTGTGGTTGCATATAAGAAACTTTAGGGTCTCTGTTAACAGCGGCCAATCATGCTAATGGAAGATAGCTAACAGATCAAGTCAAGACTGATGTGGTAAACTATCCCCATTTTATCCACTCACTTTCCAAACCAGCAGATCTTCACGAATAATGCTCAATCTCCATGTTGATCCCCAGTTGTCTTGGAGGATGGAAACGACTTTTTATACTTAGATTGTGATACATGGATGGGTTTGAAGGAAACTTCCCCAAGAGACTTAGTCCTTTAGATTGAGAGGATCCTATTGAACCTTGAAAATTATGACAGCCTCTCATAAAACTGAGGCACAGACAGAAGTCACATGGGAGGTGGTTTTCATTACTATATCAAACTTAGGACTTGAGTAGTGGGAATCTAAGGTAAGTAGTCCCTCACTGCTCTAGAGGAGGATGACAGGAATTTTCATAGTCTGACACTGGCAGCTACAAAGGACTTAGGTCTCGAGAGACCATTTAGGAGCAAAAAAAAAAAAAAAAAAAAAATGGAGAGAGAGAGAGACTGATAACCTTTTTGGAATACTATTTGAATCTAATTGCTTTAGCTGGCCCCTATTACTAATTCTCGAATTTCCACCCTAAGTGTCCCCCTTGCTGCAGCCCCGATTTCTTAGCAAGAGCAGCAAAGGTCTCAAAAGGGAATCGAGCATGAAGGTCTGGATGATGACCTGGGCTCCACATAAAGTTCTGACTGAAATGAGGGAATGCTTTGGAAACAATACCTGAGCACTTCAGTGTGCGCTAACAGAGCGGGGCTCTAGCCCGGCTATGGCTCACTACTAGAGATCTGAGCCAGCACTTAAGAATAACTCAGCTTTTTCCTACTAATTTGAATTTTCATAATGATCAAATACTGCTTCTCATTGATTTTTGGATGTGTTTCTAAAATTTCTGTTCTAGCCCAGTCATTTGTCCGTCTATTCTGCTGTCAGTAAGACAGTAATTAGTGGAAATTTATAAATGTCTTTTTTCAAACCTTTTCTTAATATCATCATAAAAGTATACCAGAATAGCATCACAATTAATTCTAATTTTTAAAATCTTGATCTTTTGATTTGGTTTATAGGAAACTGCTAAAATAATAAAAGTTTACATATTTTAGATAAATGAGTCTTTTTGTTCAAGAACATGGAGCACCTTCCCACTCCAAGTTTTTTTTTTTTAAAGATTTTATTTATTTATTTGACAGAGAAAGATCACAAGTAGGCAGAGAGGCAGGCAGAGAGAGAGAGAGGGGGAAGCAGGCTCCCTGCTGAGCAGAGAGCCCGATGCGTGACTCGATCCCAGGACCCTGAGATCATGACCTGAGCCGAAGGCAGCGGCTTAACCCACTGAGCCACCCAGGTGCCCTCCAAGGTTTTTCTTAAATACTTAGTAAAGCATATAGTTTATACCTACCTGCCTACCTAAAGAATGTTGATTAAAACAACAAAGAGATCTACACACCTACTAAAACAGCCAAAACTCAGAACACTGACCTCATCAAATGCTGGTAAGGCTGTGGAGAAACAGAAACCTTCATTCATTGCCAGTGGAAAGGCAAAATGGTGCAGTGACTTTGGAAGACATTTTGTCAGCTTCCTACAAAACTAAACATACTCTTACCATGTCATCTGGTAATCACACTCCTTGGTATTTACGTAAAGGAGTTGAAAACTTATGTCCACAAAAAATTCTGTGCATGAACACTTAGAGCAGCTTTATCCATAATTACCAAAACTTGGGAGCAACCAAGATGTCCTTCAGTGGGTGAATGGATACTGTGGTATATCCAAACAATAAAATATTGTTTAGTGCTAAAGAAATGCACTATCAAGCCATGAAAAGACATGGAGGAAACTTAAATGTACATTGCTAAGTGAAAGAAGCCAATGTGAAAAGGCTACATATTATATGATTCCAGCTAGAGGTCATTCTGGAAAAGGCAAAATTGTGGAATCAGTAAAAAGAGGTTTTCAAGGATTGGAGGGAGGATGGAATGAATGGGAGAACACAGACGGTTTTCAGGGAAACGGACCTATTTGTAGGGTAGTGTGATGTGGATGACTATCATTATCCAGTTGTCCAAAGCTATGGTGCATACAAGACCAAGAGTAAATGTAAACTACAGATTTGGGGTGATTATTAGGTGTCAGTGTAGGTTCGTCCTTGGTAACCACTGTACAGTTTTGTTGAGTTATATTGACCGTGTGGGAGGCAATGTATGTTTTGGGCCAGAGGTATACAGGAAATTTCTGTACCTTCTGCTTGATTTTGTTGTGAACACAAAAGTGCTCTAAAATATAAAATATATTTTTAAAAATCTGATCTTATCAAAAGTATTTTTACTTCAGAAGTTTCTATAGTATGGGAGTTCTTTTCTCTCATTACCAACTTTTCTATAATATGCTAATATTTGATCATTTAAAACGTGTATACTGAAAAAGGAAATGATTGTTTTTGTACTTTTTATTACTATTTACACTTAGTTAAACCTCTTTAAAATTGTCAGTAATATGTCCTACAATGAAAGGATCAAGATCCAGCTAAAAGATTGTTGTTGTTGTCAATGTTAAAATTTTGATTTATGAATGACTGACAAACACACTGTCTTGGATCCTATGTGAAGTTATTATTTTAAGCACTATAATACCCCAGCTGCTGAGGAGCATTAGAAAGGGAAAAAATGCCTCACTGGGAAGGCAGACAATGTCCAGCTGCACATGTAGGGGGAATTAGGAAAAGTGCACAGGCCTTTCCCAGAATATGTGTCTACCTCTTCCCCACCGCACCCCATAGGCCTCCAATAGGCCTCACACTGTCCCTATTATATGCTTTTTAATGACTCTTACGTGAGGCTATGGCTCCCCATCTAAAGACTATAGGGCACTTACTTCATGTTCCCCACGCATCACCCCTGTGGATTTCCTGAGATTTGTTAGTGGGACTCGGGCCCATTGCTACACACACCCAGATCCCTGCAGTCTCTGCTCTGTCTGGAAGAGGACCTGGACTGCCACTTGCCCTTCCTTTCCAAGAAAGAACAAAACCTATTTCATCCTTCTGGGGTGTGGGTAGAGGATCGCCAGAACGAATCCAAGTTTCCTGTTTCTCGTTGCCACCTGATCCCATCCAGGAGAGCGAGGTCACAGAAGCAGTTCTTGCAGTGGTGACCCCTGGCATCAAAGTTCCATTGCTTATAACCTGGCACTTTCAAGGAAGGCAGAGAAACTAACAAAACCCTTTGAAACTAAGTCTAACAACAAGGCAGCGGCTCTGGATGGGCGCTCACGGTCTAGCCTCAGAGATACAGTTCGCAGGCGCTGGTCCAGCCCCCTTCTCCCGTCTAGGGAAATTCCCTGAGCTGCTGTGTCCTCACCCAGATATGGTGGTAGTTAGCTCAGTGGTTAGGGGTGGGGGGTAGGGCATCCAGATGGGCACTAGGGCCTAAGGCCAAGCTGGCTTGCATAATACCAGGGCCCTGGCGACCTGGGGCTGCAACACCGGGAAAGCCTTGTCACCCAGAAAACTCCCTAGGCCCCCTGTAATTTTATTTTTTAATAGGTCTCTTATTCTAGTAGCAGAAGCTTCATTCCTACAGCTTACTCTACTCCCACATCTGGAAGGTGGTGGGGATTTTAATCTGGGAGCTCATGCAGCAACCCCTGTCCCTGCCATGGTTTCAGAGTGTGACAGCGTGTGTCCCCAAGGGGAAATTATGAGCAGAAAGGGAAGTACTCTGTGCAGATGAAAAGAAAAAAAAGCATTTCACATTCTCTCCTTCTCTACTCTTCTGGCTCTGTCTCACTCAATGAAAGCTTTAAACTTTATCCCCAATGCCAAATGAGTTCCATGAATTCAATTATAGAGTGATACTGACAAGATTTAAAGAAATTTCTCCTCATACGACTTTAAAGAACTGTTAACATCATCAACCCTCTACTTCTGTACCTAGCTTAATTACATGCAAAATGGTTTCCCCTTAAGGACATTCATTTTACAATTTATTATTCAAAATAAATCTTTCATATAAATCTATTTAATGGGTTTCTCCTCTTATAAAATGTAATGAGATAGTCAAATAAGAAAGAGGCTTTGGTCACATATAGTTTCTGGTCTTCCACTTTTTTCAATAGTCAAATCTTTTTTTCAGTCAAGTTTTGATTCAAATGGATCTTAAAACACTGAAACACTTTGGAAAAATATTGGTAGTGTATTTTACGAAACATACTTTCATACTTTGTAAACTAGTAATGTCAGTTGTAGAACTATCTCCAATGGACATAATTCCAAAGAAGAAAATACTGATAGCAAGGTGAGATTTTCAATCTTTAATGGTGGAAAAAAATGGGGGGGAAATGTAATACCTTACAATAAGGGATTGTGTGAGTAACACATAGTGAATTAAGGAGTATCATGTAGCCAATCAATACAATTTATATCAAAGATACATGAGTCCAAGGATGCTGAAGTAATATAAATGTAGTATAAAGGAGAAAAGATCTGCCTCATGAGAACAATCTTGGGAAGTGATTATTATGTCTTCTTTATATTACAGTGAAGGAACTGAGGTTAGAGTTAAGAAGCTTGAACATTCTTCCACTTTTAAGTGATTAGGTAGGACTTTGAGTCTACTATATCTTTTCCACTCTGTTACTAAAGCATCAATGGAAATAGTGAATATATACATGAAATACAGAAGTTGGCAAATGTCTTTCTTACAATCATAATAAAAAACTCTCTTTGACTAAGCACTTATATTTTGTCAAGGTTTAAAACTCAGAACACTGCCAATTTCCCACTATTTCACTCCTCCCTCTTTTTGCTTCCAATTTAACACCAACCAGAGAAAGCCAAATATGCTCTTCACATCAATCACATAAGATGCAACACTTCTAATTAACCAATCTCCAGCTTCTTCATGCCAACCAACCCCAATCAGACTTCGAGCATGAAGTCTTCCATTTTTTTCAATAATAGAGGTTTCCCACTTTCCTGCTTTCCTTTGAGGCTCTGTCATATGTAAGTGATGATGGTTGACTCCCTTGCTGCAAACTCTGAATAGCTTCTATTTATTCTCATTTGGGTTATCTTTATTTCCAGTTTTCTCAGACCATCCAGCAAGATTTACATCACCAGCATATGATTTACAACACCTACCTCTGCAGATCCCAACCTTAACTAGGCACAGGTCCTGTGGAGACTCTTCTGCCTTGCTTTTAGTGGCTCATTGTGTCCTTGTTAACACAGAAAGTCCTCAAGGTCTGAACGCTGCTCTCTGCCTCTTGAGTTCCTGGGCTATTTACTCTCATCTTGGTAATAAAATAAGATAAACTTTTTGGTTTCCCAATGCATATAAAAGTTATGTTTGCACTGTACTGTAGTCTATTAAGTGTGCAATAGCATTGTATAAAAAATATAATGTACATACCTTAATTAAAGGTAACAGAGTGGAAAAGATACAGTAGACTCAAAGTCCTACCTAGCCACTTAAAAGTGGAAGAATGTTCAAGCTTCTTAATTATATAACCTCAGTTCCTTCACTGTAATATAAAGAAAATATTCTAAACACTTCTGGCTAAAAAAATGCTAACCACCATCTGGGCTTTCATTGAGTTATAATCTTTTTTGCTGGTAGAGGGTCTTGCCTCAATGCTGATGGCTCCTGACTGACTAGGGTGGTGGTTGCTGACGGGCGGGGTGGCTATGGCAATTTCTTAAAAGAAGACAACAATGAAGTTTGCTGCATCAATGGACCCCTTTGCAAATGATTTCTCTGTAGCACATGATGCTGTCTCATAGCACTTTACCCACAGTAGAACTTCTTTCAAAATTGGAATCAGTCCTCTCAAAACCTGCTGTTGCTTTATCAACTAAGTTTCATCATATTCTAAATCCTTTTTCATCATCTCAATAATCTTCATAACATCTTCACCAGCAGTAAATTTCATCTCAAAGGTCCATTTTCTTTGCTCAACCATAAGAAACAACTACTCATCCATTAAAGTACTTCATGAGATTGTAGCAGTTCAGTTATATCTTCAGCCCCCACTTCTTATTCAAGTTCTCTTTCTATTTCTACCACATCTGCAGTTACTTCCTTCACTGAAGTCTTTAACCCTTCTCCTCCAAGCCATCCACGAGGATTGGAATCAACTCTTCTAAACTTCTGTTAATGTTGATATTTTGACCTCTTCCCATGAAATGGTGAATCTTTTCCAGAAGGTATTCAATTTACTTTGCTCAGATCCATTAGCAAATCACTATCTATGACAGCTCTGTCCTTACAAAATGGTACAAAAATATATTTATTAAATAATAAGACTTGAAAGTCAAAGTTACTCCCTGAGCCATGAGCTGCAGAATGGATGTTGTATAAGCACGAAAATAGGCATTGATATCCTTGCACATTTCCATCGGAGCTCTTGGGTAACCAGGTGCATTGTCAATGAGCAGTCACATCTTGAAAGGAATCTTTTTGTCTGTAGTGGGCTTAAAATTTTTCAGCAAACCATGTTGTAAAAAGATGTGCTGTCATTTAGTCCTTCTTGTTCCATGTATAATGCACAGCCAGAGTAGATATTGCATTATTCTTAGAGACCCTACAATATTTGGAATAGTAAATGAGCAATGGTTTCTTTTTAAAGTCGCCAGCATTAGCCTTTAATAAGAGAGTCAGCTTATCTTGCGAAGTGTTTAAGCCAGGCATTGACTTCTTCTCTTTAGCTATGAAAATACTAGATGGCATCTTCTTCCAATATAAAGCTGTTCTGTATACATTGAAAATCTGTTGTTTAGTGTAGCCACTTCATTAATTATCTTAATTATTATTAATTATCATTAGCTAGATCTGAGAGTTAAGGCCTTGTTCTGGATTAGGCTTTGATTTAAAGGAATGTTGTACCTGATGACCTTCTATCCAGACTACCAAAACTGTCTGATTGGGGTTGGTTGGCATGAAGAAGCTGGAGATTGGTTAATTAGAAGTGTTGCATCTTATGTGATTGATGTGAAGAGCATATTTGGCTTTCTCTGGTTGGCAAAGACTCCCCCCGGCACCTTGTAGGCCCTCCCTAACATGTGAAAACTCTGTTGAAATCTCCCATTCCTTCACCACCTCCCCCCAACCGTGGGGTATATAACATGCCTACCCTCACAACCCAGGGCAGCCGCATCTCCGCCTGCCCATGGGCCCTGTCCCCGTGCTCTAATAAATCACCTTTTGCACCAACGACGTCTTAAGAATTCTTTCTTTAGTTGTCGGCTCCAAACCTCCTCACCCCACCGATCCTGACTTAGGTTCTGGGACTTCATCAATAGTAACATCAAAGATCACTGATCCCATCACCATAATATATAATAATAACGAAAAATTTAAAATATTGTGAGAATTATCAAAAAGTGACATAGAGACATGAAGTGAGCAAATGCAGTGAGAAAAATGGTGCTAACAGACTTGCCTGATGCAGTTACCACAAACCTTCGACTTGTGGAAAAAAAAAGAAAAGAAATCTCCAAAGTGCGGGGCGCCTGGGTGGCTCAGTGGGTTAAGCCGCTGCCTTCAGCTCAGGTCATGATCTCAGGGTCTTGGGATCGAGTCCCATATCGGGCTCTCTGCTCAGCAGGGAGCCTGCTTCCTCCTCTCTCTCTGCCTGTCTCTCTGCCTGCTTGTGATCTCTGTCTGTCAAATAAATAAATAAAATCTTAAAAAAAAAAAAAAAAGAAATCTCCAAAGTGCAATGAAATGAGGTATGACTGTATTTGGCAACTGAATATTTACTATCACCAGATATTTTGCAAGTGAGGATTTAACTACGAACAAAAGCTCAAGCTCTTATGCATCTTGCAATTCAAAAGGCAAGGAGGGGAGGAGTAGATAACAAAGCACTGTAAGCGACAGAATGGAAGGGCAGCCAGACAAGTCTTCACTGATGTGCCTTATGAAGGGAGGAAGTGTCCCAGGATATAATGAAAGGAAGAGTCTTCCAGGGAATCATCCTGAAGCTAGATCGTCCTGGATGTGCTCAAGGTATAGCAAAGAGCATAGTGAAAACTATGTGCTCTGTATTTTGTTTTTAAATGCAAAATTGCAAATTCCCTTTGAGGAAAAAAAAAAAAAAAGTTAAGCAGATTTTAAAAGGTTACAAAAACAGGCCAGAAATTTAACAGATGTTTTGTTTGGGTTATGAGACTATGAGTGATACCTTCTTTCCTTTTTTCTTTTCTGTAATACCCAAATTTTCTTAAACTGTATTACTATAGTCCTTCTCCAAAAGAAAAAGGGTTTTGTCAATAAACCCTTTGCAAATAAAAGAGAATTTCCATTTACACGGGGTTACTTATAATATTTTTCTCTATTTATAGCTGACATGTTAATATTTTTACTTTATTTAAATGCTCTAATGTATGCCTAGCACACTATGTTTCAAAGTTTACACTTACGAATACCCCATTCAAAATTCTGACTAAAAAGACTTCTGCTGACTATAAGCTGAACACAAACTGTATCCTTCCAACTGATAGCTCATGATATAGATGTTTGTCTTTTGAAATCTCTTCAAATCTTCTAAGGTGAAAATTGCTCTCCATTAACAAACTTTTCTTCAAATGAGTAGTCAGTGAAATGCTGTGACATTTCATTTAATTGCTCTTTCAAAACAGACTTTTCTAATGCAAGGCAGCAGCAAAGGACTTGTAGAAATGAGGTTATATGTCTAGAAAACAAATAATATTTGTAATGTCTTCATTTGTGTTCAAATATTTTCACTCCTAGGTCTATTTCTTAAATTCTATACCTGAGCTACAAAACCATTATAATTTAGCATCAATATATCTATATCTTAATGGTCATATAAGAAATGAATAATTAAATTATCCCCTTGGAATCTGACAGAAAAGCAACCTTTGATGTTCACCATCTTTTGCAATGTGTTTGGATAATTTTCTTGACCTGATATTTCTAATATGGTTCAAAACACACAAAGACTAACCTTTCATTAAAAACAGCAACATATATTGCCACGGGTAAAAGGAATGGAGGTGTTTTAATTGTTTAACCTCAGGAAATACGCAAAATATGTGAGTGATATTTTTAATTTTCTACTGCTTTATTTCCCTAAAGAACTGAAGTATAAATCACAGAAGTTCTTTACTTCTTATAGTTGCATGAACATTATTAGAGAGAGAGATGGTGAGAGAGATGGTAGGAGAGGAACATATAAGGAGTCCAAACAACAAAATTTCTTGAGTGTGTAAGATTAAGTTACAAAGGAAAATTCAGGTAAATTCTCTCTTAAATTCACTCACCTTGAAGCAATAGGACCAAACACTATTCTAAGTATGATAATGATAGATTTGAGGGGATGAAGAAGAGTGAATAGTTGTGACAGTCATATGATCTCCTGTTGCCATCAGGCTCCCTGTCTTTTTTTTTTTTTTTTCTTTTTTCATAATAGTTGAAGGGTAGTGGAGGAGTGTATATTTGCTGGTGTATTCACAGACTATAACTGTAAAAATTTTTGTGTCATCCAACTAAAAAAAGTCAATGTAACATATACACACCAAAAAACAAATAAACAAAATGCTGTTTTAAAGACCTAAATAACTGTTTGGTTTTTTTGAAAATAAGCACCAGAATTTATTATAATAGATGCACAGTATTTTTAATTCACAGATATTACTACCTAATTTTATGTAATGATTAAGTATATATTATATTAACAATTATCAAATGTACTTATCTGAAGTATTTTCAGAATAAAATTAAAAATTCACTAATAGCTTTATATTTATTAAAAATTTTGTTTTTTATAATTAGTAATTATTATAACTAGTCATATTTTGTTTTTTATAAATAGACTATGGATAAAAATTATCTTAAACATTCAGTATCTCTTTACATGTTCAGTCAACACAATGTCAATATGTTTTAATTACAAAGGACAGTTCTTAAAAATATTTAGCATTTCAAAATTAGAGAAAATTTCTATTTCAAATTTAAATACTATTTGAGAAAACTGAGTCTCTTCCTAAAAGCAAACCATTAAAACTATTTGTTTAGTTTGTATCTTCTTACCTTCCTTCAGTTCTTCTATATCAGATTCATTACCCAAGGCTGTATCTTCAGAATTAGACATCTGTTCAACTTTCTTCTCCCTTCCATAATTGGCAATTAATTGATGATATCTATCCATAAATTAAGGATTTGTAAATAATCAATTCATAATAATCATTAGATCAAAACCTTAGATGTTAACTAAAGCCTTTCTTGTTGACCTCAAACTTATCAAACTAAAGTTAGCTAACAAAAAATAAAATTATTTTGAATAATTTCAAGCCAATTCCATTAACAGATACCATTTTTACTTCACATTCTCCCATTCTCTAGTACTTTTTCCCTGCTATCACAAATAAACTATTAGCAAGGTAGAAAAAATAGCTTTAGGTTATTGTTGGTATACTAGGTTGCTAGGGTTGCCATCATAAAATACCACAGACCGGGGGGCTCAAACAACAGACATTTTCTCACAGTTCGGGAAGCTGGAAATCCAAGATCAAAGTGCCAGAAGGGCTGGTTTCCTCTGAGGTCTGATAAAGGGAGGATCTGTTCCCGGCCTCTCTCCTTGGCTAGCAGATGACTGTGCTTTGCTGACTCTTCACCTTAAAGTTGCCCCTCTAGGCAACAAGCACTATTGGTGTCTCTATGTCCTAATCTCCTTTTCTTACAAAAATACCAGTCAAACTCAATTAGGACCCACTCTACTGCACAGTCATTTTACCTTAACATCACTTTCAAAGCCCTCTCTCCAAATACCATCATCTAAATTCTGAAGTGCTGGGGAGTTAACACGTGATTTTGAAGAGGGAAGAACGGGACACAATTCATAACACTTGGGCTTAATGTGCAGGGGGAGGGGCAGAAGGAGAGTGAGAGAATCTCAAGCAGACTCTCCTCTGAGGGTGGAGCCTGACAGGGACTTGATCCCAGGACCCTGAGGATCATGATCTGAGCTGAAATCAAGAGTCAGCTGGTTAATCAACTGAATCACCCTGGTGCCCCCATATCCAAACTTTTTAAATGATAAGGAAAATTCCCTAATTAAAAGAAACAGATTCTTTTTATAAAATGAAGAAGCCCTTCATAACATAGATAGTATCAGTAATTTATCTCTTTAAATTTTTATAACATGGTTTGCTTAAACTAAGGTAAATAAAGGTACATATGTCCAGTATTGCAAAGAAAATACTGTATTCCATTATGGTTTATAAATTTAGTGGGTTATGAATCCCTGAGTTTATAAAGTTCAATTTAGACGTTAAAAATAAACATCTGAATGTATATATAAAAATTACTTCTCTCCTCTTGCTCTTTTTTTCTCTCCTCCCACTCCTGTGATGTTCACATGGACTTCATGATTAAAAGATATTACTAAAATGTAAATAAAGTAGATGGAAGAACAAGAAAACAATAAACTAGGAAAAATACCTATGTATAATTTAAGTTTTACCCTAAAATGAACTTATAAGGAAAATACCTTTAACTTCATTAGATATATACAATTTTCTGTTCATTTCATCTCACTTTCTCATTGACTATTACAGTTAGAAATGCATATTTATACATGAAAAGTTTTGACTTTTGGGCTAATGAGAATATGCTTAAGAATTCTGAAAACTTATCAAACTAAAGTTAGCTAACAAAAAATAAAATTATTTTGAATAATAATATTCAAAAGTTGAATTTTTATGTTACTCATGTATAAAAACAATCAAAAAGGCTTCATAGATGAATCATCTTTTGCCCAATGTTACTACTCAGAGGTTTTATTATTGGCTATGCCACTATTTCCTGAAATTACCGTGCTGACATACTTCAAATTTGCATGCCACTGGGAGTTAATCCACAGACTTAGGCTGTCCACAGTTCTTAGACTGACTGGACCCTACAAACAGATGAAATCAAGGATCCCTGGATCCATGTGGCCAGAATTCATAATATGGTTACCCCTATGCAGCGCTTTGTACCTTACCAGCTTTTCCCTTTGGGGGTTCATGGTTCTTTCTTTATGAGCAAATCCCATACAACTGTTAAAAGATATACAGTATCACTTACACAGTAAAACCATTAAAAGAAGCATATTCCTCAGCTGTGAATCCATAAATATCTTGGCAAAACAGGTCCACTTCTTGCTGCAGAAGAAGACTGACTAAATCTGTTGGTTCATCGCTTAGAGCAATCATAAGGGCTGTTCTGGAGAAGAGAGATACATAAACATGTTATTTATGGATCTTAGACACGTCTTGTGCATTTTTTGAAAAGTTAGTCTTCCAAATTTACTGTTCAAAAGTAGACTATCAGGGAAAGAGGGCAAGAATGCAAAAAGGGGGCAGATCTGCTCAAAAGGATATACCAATCACATTATATCAGAGTCTAAAATTAAGAGTCTCTGGGAAGCAACTAGCTCAAAGGTTTTTGTCGTTGTTTTTAAGATTTTATTTATTCATTTGACAGAGAGTAATATATATAGAGAGAGAAAGCACAAGCAGGGGGAGTGGCAGGCAGAGGAGGAGAGAGAGAGAGCAGGGATCCTGATGTGGGGCTTAATCTCAGGACCTGGGATCATGCCCTGAGCTGAAGGCAGACACTTAACCAACTGAGCCACCCAGGTGCTCTAGCTCAATGTTTTTTTAATCCTTTCTCCCTGGAATCCTAGTGTTTTCGAGATGTTTCAAAATACTAGGAAGAGGCATGTCTGAAGCTCTGGGTATCTACCCCCAATTAACTACAGCATCTAGGATTTAGAGACTGAGTTTCTATGTAATATTCTTAATTACAAATGATAATAATAATAATAACCTTTCGATCTAGCCCAAAAGTTTGATTTTACAGAAAAACAGACCCTGGGACTCTAGGTAATTTGTCCAAATTATATGGCCAGATCTTTTACAATATCACAAAATGTATACACACACATACACAAACACATACATACATATATATATTGTCTTGTTAGGTAGCTATAGTTGTATGGTCTTATTTAGTATTCATTATACCTTTGATTCTTATCTGAAGCATTCACATCTGCCCCTCTCTTCAGAAGATATTCTACCATTTTTGCATTATTTTCAGTAATGGCAAGTAATAGTGGAGTATACCCATCCTGAAAAAATTATTTCAAAATGATTATTTAAAATATACAAGCATTATATGCCTTTTAGATTTAAGTTCAATTTAAGAGAAAATGCATTAATAAGAAACCTCTGAATATACTCTTCGATTTCAAAAAATATGATTTCAGAGACTAAGAAAATTAATTGGAAATCTGTCATTCAAATATAAAATTCAAGTTTTTACTTTAGGCCTAATCCAAATTGTGGGGAAGAGCAGCCTGGGGGATTTAAGTGAAGAGCATCTAGCATTTAATGTAAGTATCACAAACTGTCAATTCACATTTCATAATGTTGTTATTATTGAGATTGTATAGGCCTCCAAGGCTGACACTTATTTTGGGCTGTCATAGAGACAAAATCAGTGAACTTGAGTGTGAAGAAGCTTAAAAAAACCAAAAACAAAACCCAAGAAACCCCTCATCTCGATAGGAGAGATGGATTACTTTTAGTATAGTAAGTGATTTTTCTAATTTAACCTTATTATCATTATCCATTAGTATATAAATAAGACAGGCAAAAAGAGGCTTATGATTTTTAACCAGTATAAACTTACAGGGAAATCAGGTATTTCTCATTTGATATACGCCTCTGAAGAGTTATTATTGTTAAATATAGTATTGTTTTAGAGGTCAGTGTTATAGTTTGAAGCAAAATGGACCAAGATTTTTTAAAAAGGAAAACCTTATCAGTGTTTGATAATCTCATTTTTCTTCTCCTTTCCCCCAGTTTCATTTTGGAAAAGTCACACTTCATATAACATGGGTTTCAACTTATGAATGATCTGCCAATACATACCTTCTTCCATTGCTTTCTATAACATAAAGTAATTTTTGATAGACTACCTTATTTTGATCTTCAAGATTAGCTTTGTATTCAAGCAATTTTTCAACTAATGAGATACTTTGGCCACAGACAGCATAATGGAGAGCAGTATTGCCATCTAAATCCACCAGATTTGGATCTGCACCATGGCCTAGAAGAATAGTAGCACAATCCTCCTTGGCACACTGTACTGCCTGTCAATACAACAAGAACAGACAAGTAACCAACTTACTATTCAGGATGTGTTACATTAAATTAACATTTACTACTATGATTTAAACTATGAAACCCAACTAAAGTGAACTAGAAGAACTCAGATGCATTCCGATTGAAAAGGAAAAATGAACACACCTTAGTCAATGGAGACCGGTTTTCCCTATCGCAGACATTTATTTTGCACTGTTTCTCAATTAAGAGAGATACAATATTTGAATGTCCATTAGCACAGGCCAGGTGCAAAGGTGTTCTATATCAATACAACAAAACACAGAGTTAGAGGTAAGTCTTAATTTGGAAAGTTATGATACTCAAGAACTTGTCAGATCATATACTGTTGATACTTCCTTCATGTACTTATTGATGTTTATAACAAGTCACATTAATTATAATTGCTTTCTACTGAATTACAAAGGCCATGCAAATGCCTTTAAGATCAAATATTTAACTGGTTTCACGTTAAGGACAGTTTATAATGAGTTAAAAATATGTACATATGTATGTGTGCATTGTAGTCATCAACATATACCTAGGAAGCATTTACTATGGCCAGGCAGGGTTCTAGATGATGGGGATGGGGCCGCAAACAAAATGGACAGAAATACCGGCTCTTATGGATCACACATGCTCGTGGAAGAAGTAAACAAAAAACTTAAAATAGAAAGCATGCCAGACAGTATTAAGTGCTAACAGGAAAATTAGGCAGGGAAGATAGGAAATGTCAGCAAACAAAGAACTGCTGTTGTATGAAGGGGAGACAAGGGAGCCTTCGCTGATAAGGTGATGATTAAATAAGCCCGGGAAGGGAGTGAGAGAGGAAGCCATGTGGATATTTGGGGGAAAAGCACTTCAGGCAAAGGAAACAGCAAGTCCAAAGGCCCTAAGTACATTTCCGGCATTTCTGTGGAACACTGAGGAGGCCAGGGAAGCTGGAGATGAATGAAAGGGAGGGTTGTAGAACAGAAGATCAGCGAGATAACAGAGGGGGGTACGTGTCATGTAAGTCTGAATGAGCCATTGAAAGGATCTTGACCTTAACCCTTAAAGCGATGGAAAGCCAGTGGAAGTTGTTAAGGCAAGGAATGACTCTTTTCACATACATTTTACAGGATCTTTCTGGCTACTGTATTGAGGATAAACTGAAAAGGTTTAAAGACAGAAAACTAATTAGGAGGCCACTGCAGCAATTTTGGTTAAGATATGATAGCAATTTTGACTAGAACGGTAACTGTGAAGATGGCAAGAAATAGTTGGATTTTAGCGATGTTCTGAAGGTGGAGCTAACAAGGTCAGATGGGTAATACGAAAGAAAGAGAGGAGTCCAGAATGACGCTAGGGTTTCTAACAACTGAAAGAATTTGGTATTTCTAGAAAGAGAGATGGAAGTCTGAGGAGGAAAAATGGGAGCAGAATTTGGGGATGTTTGAAATGTCTACAGAGGGATGTGATTATAAAGCAAGTGGCTCTCACGAGCCAATTGTTAAAATTTCAGAAAATATTCAAGCCAAATAACATCACATTGGTAGCTTGAAATTGGGGCTTCTCCTCCCTTTGCTTCGCTCCCACACTCAACTAAGAGCCTGCTATTAACATTTACCAGCAGACCACAGTCTATCAGATAGCCACGTTGAAGTGTAGGTATTTATATAACGAGTCTAGAGTTTAGGAGAGCGTTCTGGCCAGAGATAAAATATTGGAAGGCACTAGAATATAAACATTTAAAGATAATCTCTCTTCACCAGGCAAGTGAAGGTTAAGACACAGAATCATTTCAAGTTCTGAGCCCTTATATATTTATCAGACAGGAAGAGGAAAAGAAATCAACAAAGGAATCTGGAAGGAAGTGCCCACAGAAGTAGAAGTGCCAGGTAAACCAAGTGCCCTGAAAGACAAGACACTATTTCAAATACTACTGACAGGGCAAGTAAGATATTTTGCTGAGATGCCAGCCAGGTAAGACTGAGAATTAACCACTAAATGAAGTCATGTCAAGGTTACCCATGACCCTGTAATATAATTCAATGGAGTGGTGTAGGATAAAAGTTGGATAAATTTAGATATCTGTTTTTGTCAGAGGGAAGGACATAAAACTATTGGCAAACTGACATAAACCTTCTTTATAACGACAGCTTCCAGTTATCCCATTATGAGGAAAAATGATGTTTTTCATACCCTATGACTTGAAAACTGCCCCCCCCCCCCCAAATTTTAAGATAGCCATAGTCAGTACATATTTTCTATTATTAATGCCAAACATGTAACTTCTTTTTTTAATATATAAAATTAATTTTATTTTTGCAGTAAGTGGTTGTGATGGGATTTTTGAAGATACTCTGCAATTGGAAAAAATAAATAAATAAACCTTAGGAGAACCACATTTAAAAAGTCATTGTTTTGTTGTCTCTGTGTCTCGAAATCTTACAACCATACATACATCAAATTAAAAAACAGTAGTTTGGGTAAAGGGTGAAGTACCAGGTGGAGATTAATGCAATGGGAGGAGTGGAGGGAATCAAGGATGACAAAAATAACCTCAAATATCCAGGTAAGCACTTTAAGAAATAACAAACTGGGGGGAGGGGGGGAAGAGAAAGAAATAATAAGCTGGAATTTGGGACTGCGACCCTCTGGCAATGGTTGTCAGACGTCTCCACTATGGGAAACCCGGAGTGACAACCGACGAAGTAGGCCAGACAAGTCCTGCTCCTGATTCCACGACCCAGGGGAGCCGGCTTCCTCTCCACACTGCCCTTCGTCAGTCTGGTCACCTGTATTCTCTGTCCCGTATATTCACATCATGTTTCTTCCGCTGAAGGTACTTCTTCACCTTCTCCAAATCCCCAACTGAGGCAGCTTTGTGAAGTTTCTTTAAGTCCTTATCTCGAAGGTTGTAGCCTGGCTGGGTGAGGTGACGAGTACCGGTCCTGGCCCGGCCTACGGGCAGGTCTGAGGAGGGGCTCACCGGCTCATCCTTCCGTCTCCAGAAAGTGAAAAACTTCTTCATGGCGGCACAGGAGGCAAGTTCTTCTGTTGGATCAGGATGTCCCTGCAGCTCCCAAAGGCCCCACCTGCCCCTTGGGCCTGGCCCTTCCCTACCTCCCCACCCCCTCACCCTCTCACTTCCCCCACCCAACCTCCAACCAGGCTTGAAGCCGTCTCTGGACAGGTCTTCACCCCAGATTCCAAGCTAGTCAGAGCCGGAAGAGAGTCAGTGACAGGAAGTGATCAAAGACAAGAACCAGATTGAACCACTTGCCTGAGGCAACACACCACCTCAGTTGCCTGGCAACGCCCAGAGCCTAGAGCAGCAGCACCCCCGCCCCCGCACGGGGGTGGGGGTGGGGGTGGGGTAAACTCAGTACTGAAGCGTCCAGACCCAGATTCTCAGTTAAGATCTTTGACTGACTGCTACACAATCTTACTGGTAGATCAAGAGCCTTTTGGTAGAAACCTACCTACTTTCTTACAAATAACCCCTTCTCCTTCAAGGATACACCTAATGACTTGAACTCTTGAAAACAAGATTACCTTCCTTGTGGTAGGGGTGGATCTTCTCCAGGGATCATGCCCTCCTTATAGGTAATCACCCTCCCCCAACATGGTTCACAAGATGTAACACATCTTTAACAATAACTGAGATCCCTCTATAATCTCAATTACAAATTTAGTTTTGAATGCTACCTCTCACATTCCAGCTTGCTTTCTCATGTCAAAAAATTCCCCAAAGCCTTCCAATTCATTGCACCTATAGTTCATTAATTCTACCAGCTTTCATTGACCTTGACCACCCAACTGTGTCCAAATTTCTCTGCTTAACTAGATTAAATTCCATGGTGGTTCATCATCATCACTCCCTTTCACATACCTTCAATGTTTGAGCTCAATCTTTTTCTTACTTTCTGCCTAAACCTCAGTCCTAGTTAAATCTAAACTCCCATCTAAAATGGTCTGTCCTGGGCCACTGACTAAAGGAAAGAACAAAGCCATGCTGTCTTCACTTTTAGTTCATGAAAATTCACCTTAAGTAGATTGGTATGCTTTCCAGCAATCCTCAGATAGTTCCCTGATCCACCCACATTCACACTTTCCTTGACCATTTCATATCTTCTCTCCAAACACATTCTTGGCTAATGACTTGGTTTCTTGATCCACTGAGAAAAGAGAATTAGTTGGAAAAGAAATTCTGTAGGCTCCCCAGACATCTATCCACAGGCCTATCCTTTCCACAAAAATATTTTACCTTCTCTTCTGTTCCTATTGACATATCAATATATATTGATATATCCATGTTTTTAGCAAAGGCCAATGCTTCTTTTGTGGACTAGACCCCATCTGCTGTAGCCTATCCATGAACATTGTTTCAGCAATCTTTTGCTTTCTCATGTGTCTATAAAGTTCTCTGCTAACAAATTCTTATTAACATAAACACACACTATCATTTGTCTAACCTACAAACCAACAAACTGATCATATCTCTCTCTGTAACCATCCATTGTCTCATTTCTCTCCTCTCTATCATTTTTCTTCCTCTGTTTTCAAAGCAATTCCTATCATTACCTATTTTTTATTGAGGTGTAATTGACATATAACATGATATCAATGTCAGGTATACAACATTGTGATTCGATAATCGAATATACAGCAAAATGATCACCACACTAAGTCTACTTACCATCTGTTACAAAAGTTACAAAAACTTTTTTCTTGTGATAAGAACTTTTAAGATATACGGTCTTAGCAATCATTCTTTTGTTCCCATCTCTCTCAATTGACACTGCTCTCAGTATGATTGCCAATGACCTCTATCATGTGAAGCCCCCTTGTCATTTCTCAGTTTTCATATTAATCCAGTAGCATCTGACACAGGTTTCAAGGACCATTGCTTGCTCCTTGAAACACTGTCTACACTTGGCTTCTAAGATATCACACTTCCCTGGTTTGATTATTTCCTTTCTAACCATACCTTCTTGGTTTGCTGATTCCTCTTTATCTCCAATATCGGAGAGCCCCAGGATCAGTCCATCAATAGCTTCATTTTTTTTTTCTCCAAAACCTTTGGAGTCACCCTTGAATCTTATCTTTCACATCTACATTTATATTGCCAGCAAATCCTGTTAACTCTAACTACAAAATACATCCAGAATTCATTTGATTTAACCCTATATCTATATTCCCCTCTGGGTGATATCATATAGTCCATCGCCTTAAGCCATCTATATGCTCTCAAAACTCCAAAGTTGAGAGTTCTAATCTGTTCCTCTCTCTGGAATTCCAAACTACTATATCCAGTTGCCTACAGAATCTAGTGGCATCTCACACTTAACATGTCTAAATTGACCTCCTCACATTCCACTCTGTCCCTGTCTTTCTTAATTAAGAACAGGTAACTCCATTCTTCAAAAGTCAGGTCGAAAGTTTGCTCAGTTCAAAAGTCTTGGTGTCATCTCTGACTTCCCCCTTTCTCAATGGCTGTATCAGTTAGCTAATTAGTTAGCAAAACTGAAATGCATTACTTTCAATACATACAGAATTTGACCACTGCTATCCATGTAGCATAGACCAACATCATTTTTCTCATTGCACTATTTTCCTTTAATATCTTATAGGAGAATCCTGACTGGTCTTCATGTTTCTGCCCTTGCACAGCATCTTTGTCCCAGTTTATCTGGAACACAGCAGCCTGAATGATTCAGTTAAAGTGACTTCAGATGATATCAATTGTCTGCTAAAAATACTTCAATTATTTCCTAAATCTCTTGTAATAAAAGCTAAATTTCTTAAAATGACCCATGGCCCCGTACAGTCTGTGACCCTGCACCCCCACATCCCACCCTTTAATCCTCTGGCCTCAAGTACTTCCTCTTGCTCAAGCTTGCGTTGCTCCAACCACTGTGGTTTCTTTCATTCACCAACACACTAAGCATGTTCCTGTCTAATGGCCTCTAACCCTGTTGCTCTCCTCTCCTAAAGTGCTCTTCCAGCCACCATAATATAAGTTGTGAGAAGGCAGTTATTTTTTTACGCTTTGTTCCAGGCTAATTCTTAACTTCCATAACAAGGTTTGGTACATTAAGTGCTCATTAAATGTCTGTTAAATGAATGGATAAACAGCTGAATAATAACCTCTGTTTCTCTCTACATTTTAAACTCGTTAGTGCAATTTTGGATGCAGAACTCTTCCTTAATTCCATGGAGCAGAGGTAAAAACCAGGATGTAATGTTTAAACAGAAACTTAAGGGTAGCAGATGAGTGTGAACACAGAACTTAATGTGAAACTGGCCCAAAAGATCTAACTGGGTTTGCTAAATTCAACAGACCCTAGTCCATCTCCACAGGAACCTTCAGTAGACAGCTTCCTGGCCATGAGGAATGCCAAGCCCTAATCTATCCTCAGGCTGCTTCTAAAAGCAGAAATTGTCAAAGAGCAAAACACAGCACTCAAGGCATACAAACAAAATAATCCATAGGGTGGGGCAAGAAAATATCAGAACCTCTTTATACCTATTATCCTATGTTGCCTTGAAAATGATTATATCTGTTTACATGTTCTACAATAGAGATGACATATTAGTATACTGACACATGTACACATAAACATATGTAATAATAACCAACACTTGTCATGTATTGCTCCAGGTGTTTTAAATCATGTAATCTTCACTTAGTCTTGTGGAGGTAAGTACTATTTGTATCATCATTTTATAATGAAGACAGTGAGGTACAGCAAAGTTTAATGACTTGATCAAGGTTACTGAACTAGGAAGCTGAGAGGTGGGCTATAAACACATGTACCACAGATTTGAATCTACCCAGTTTGACTCCAATATTTGCCTCATTAGCCAATATACCACATCATCTCTCTCATGAATAGATATCATCCTTATAAACCCTATTTTTAATGGCTCAGAGGAAAGATTTTAGTATTATTTGCAACTTATTTAAATCACTTACTCAAATACATTTGTTGAATTCCTTTCTAGAGCTACATGGTGTGAAAGATGAAAGGTGGAGGAAAACACTTGACAATTCCACATCAAGTTCACACACAACATGATTTAGATCAGTGATTCTCAACAAGAGGCAATCTTATCCCCCAGGGAATATTTGGCCAAATTTGGAGAGATTTTTGATTGTTAAGCCTGAAAAGAGAATACTGCTAAATATCCCACAATGGACAGGACAGCCTTCTAGAAAAAGTAATCACCTGCTCCCAAATGTCAATAGTTCCCAGGCTTAAAAACTCTGATCTAAGTTCTATTATTTCAGGGTAGCAAAGACGAAAAAGTTATCTTATGACTTCTGCCTTCAATGAACTCAAAAATGTTTAGTTAACCTCCACCCCCCACCCCACCTCCTCCAAATCTTTCTCAACTATTTAAGTTAGTGAGGGTCAGACTGTGTGTACTCTACCTTTAATATTAGCTTAAAGGGAGGGAATATCAAACTACCTAGATTAGGTTACGGAGTGTGATTTCAAATAAAAAAGAGCTTTTGGGCTGGGCTTGAAGGATAAGTAGAGTTTTCCTGAGCATGCCAATAAAAATTTACCCATTATCATAAAAATTTATTCGTAATAGAAGTATATGCAAAATACCCGAGAATTAGAGGATCACCAAATATCGTTTGTGGAACCTTAACCAAGGTTAGTCTGGGATTTGAATCGGGTCCTGAAGGTTAGGTGGAATTTTGACATGGTATATCTAATTTAAAAAATAGAATAGAGAAAGAACTTTGTATACTTTGTAACTAATTTTTTGTTAATTACCCATCTGGAGGAAATGCATACTCTAAAACAGTATGTTGTAGGTATAGTGCAATGACATTTGAGTGTAATTGTTACTTATTGTTGTAAATTCTCCTCCTTAGTATCTAAAATCTTGGGATGTTGCCAAATGTGAATTACTTTTTAGTGTGCCAGGGAATATCTAAAATAGAGCACATTTATTCTTTCTTTGAGAAGTTTAGCAAAAAGGGTGTCTGGGTGGCGCGGTAGGTTAAGCGTCCAACTCTTGGTTTTAGCTCAGGTCATGATCTCAGGGTGTTGAGATGGAGCTCCACATTGGTCTCTGAGCTCAGCAAGGAGTCTGCTTAAGATTCTCTCTCCCCCTCCCCTTCCTTCCCCTGCTTGCTCTCTCTCAAATAAAAATAAATGAATGAATGAATGAATGAATGAAATCTTTCTTTAAAAAAGTTTAACAACAAAACCAACTAATACATATCCAACTTTAGGTGATTATTTAAACCTCCACCAGACAGCCATATAAATAGACTACTCTTCTCACTCATGTGGACAGCTTGGAGGAATACCCTTCTTTATGACTGAAGTCCTTAACCTCCATCTCCCCCTTCTTCCTTCAACCAAACTAGGATGACAGCATAAGGTGTGGAGATTTAGGCTGCCCTCTTAGAGGGAGCAAGTGGGATTGGCCAAACCATGTACTTTGACACAGGTCTGTGACAAAGGAAGAAAGGACACATTTTTCTAACTTTCAAAGGTACTCTTAATGAGCCAGTAGTGCCTGTGTTTCAGTTCTAATATAAATTCTTCTGAATTTATTTCCTTGGTTATCTCTCTAAAACTGTAGCTTCTTTTGGCACTAGCCAGTCTCCCAGAGGCTGGAGCTGCACCCCTGTGTTCCAGAAATCCATGGACCATGACTTTGCCTGGTCTACTGATTCAGCTTGTTTTAACCTCATTTCCATGCAAAACAAGTCCTTCCCAATTGTGATGGGGGTTGCCATCTTTTTATATTTTTCTAGCCTTCTATTTTTATTTATTTATATATTATTTATTTTTAATTAATTAATTTAGTTTAAAGGTTTTATTTATTTATTTGTCAGGGAGACAGAGAGGGTACAGGCAGGCAGAGTGGCAGGCAGAGGCAGAGGGAGAAGCAGGCTCCCCACAGAGCAAGGAGCCAGATGTGGGACTCGATCTCAGGATGCTGAGATCATGACCTGAGCTGAAGGCAGCCGCTTAACCCACTGAGCCACCCAGGCGTCCCCAGCCTTCTATTTTTAAAGAGTCACTTCCTATGTCCATTGACTCCTTAATTCAACTTTCCTTAATGATTAATGACGCGATCCTGAATTACCATCACGGAATACAAACTACAGGAGCTTGGGCAATATTCTTAACCTTTCTGAGCTTGTTTTCTCACCTCAAAAACCTGTGAAAATAAATGAATGAAATTATTCAGCACAGTGCCTGATTAAGAGATGTTACTTATCAAAATGTTGGTTCACTTTTCTTTTCCTTTGGGTTAAATAAATAAAACTAACCCCATTTTTCCTTTTGCTATTTTCCTTATTCCCTTGGGCTTACTGTTTCAGTCCTGTGCAGACTTCAGTGCAAAACTCAACATATACCCTAGCTTTCACCAAATTACCAATGATATCAGGTCTATCATAAGTTTCCCAGTTGGTCTGAAGTGTTATGGGGTTATAGTAGATCTGAATATTGTTCAGCACATATTCACTCTCCTCTTCCTGAAGTGACAGGCTGCCCTCTCCTAAGAGAAGCCCCTCCCCCTCCTGCACTCTTACCATCCTCTGAGGACAGCATGCTTAGACAGTGCTTCTTCAGCCTGGGTCCCAGCATGAGACACACATAATGCAGTTCTGAACCCAAGCCTAGTTGACACCAGGAACCCAGCTGGGCGCAACAGAGCCACAATGGACACTCCTGAGTGAGACATCTGATTTATTGTTTAAGCCACGGAGATTAGGAGATTGTTCATTACTCTAGCAAAAGCTGATCAGTATAGAAATGGAATGGGGGTCCTGTAACACCTGACATTTCATTCATCTAGTCCCCGGGACATATACTGTGTTCTATTGCTGGATTGTGCCTCCCGCCCTTACTCCTCTCAGAGCAGCTCAGTCCTGCACTCCATTATCAGTCTCTTTTATTATGCAGAATTTTTCTCTGGCCTGTGAAACTTGCAAGAAACCTGTCAGCTCCGGAGTGTGCCTCTCTCTTAAAAATTTGCTTACCTAAGTACATTATCTAGAAATCAGTCCTGGGGCACACGGGTGGCTCAGTGGGTTAAGTCTCTGTCTTTGGCTTAGGTCATGATCTCAGTTCCTGGGATCCAGCCCCCTTGCTGGGCTCTCTGCCCAGCAGGGAGCTTACTTTCCCCCTCTCTCTGCCTGCCTCTCTGTCTGCTTGTGATCTCTGCTTGTCAAATAAATAAATAAAATCTTCAAAAAACAAAAAACAAAAAAATCAGTCCTTTCTCCACAATTATTTTACCAGCTACAGGGAAAAATATTTCATTATCTGTTACATAAGATGGATGCTTTTTTTTTTTTTTTTTTAAAGATTTTATTTATTTATTTGACAGAGAGAGATCACAAGTAGGCAGAGAGGCAGGCAGAGAGAGAGAGAGAGAGAGAGAGAGAGGGAAGCAGGCTTCCTGCGGAGCAGAGAGCCCGATGCGGGACTCGATCCCAGGACCCTGAGATCATGACCTGAGCCGAAGGCAGCGGCTTAACCCACTGAGCCACCCAGGCGCCCCAAGATGGATGCTTTTATCCTGTCATCTTTTTTGAGATATTAAGTGACTCTTACTCAAGTTTAGGTAATCACTTTCTTGCTTGAAAAGAAATAGCTGATATTTCTTTCCTATGGAGTTGCATTAGTTTCTCTTGTGGCTTTAACAATTTACCACCTACATAGTGGCCTAAAACAACATAAGCTTTTTTTAATCATACAGTCCTGGAGGTCGGAAGTCCAGCTTTCACAGGGCTAAAATTGAGATGTCAGCCTTCTTTTCTGGAGACTCTATGGGAGAATCTCTTTCCTTGCCTTTTCTACCTTCTAGATGCTGACCACATTCCTTATCTCTTGAATACCAGAAATAGAATTACTCTGACCTCTGCCTCTATCCTCACTTCTCTTTTTCTGACTCTTCTTCCTCCCTTTTTCACAATTAAGGAGACTATTTGCATTGGTTTTACCCAGAAAATCCAAGATAATCACTCATCTCAAGACCCTTATTTTCTCCTTTTGTAATAGTATATATCTTACGGATAGGCACATTTTTATGATAACCATCCTAACAGGTGTGAGGTAATAAACCATTGTAGTTTTGATCTACATTCCCCTAATGAGTAAGTAGTATACTGATAACCTTTCTATGTACCTGTTGGCCATTTGTGTGTCTTCTTGGGAAAACTATTCAGTTCATCAGCCCACTTTCTAAAACCAGGTTGTTAGCCTTTGTTCTCTTCAGCTGTTTGTTAGCCTTTGTTCTCTTCAGTTGTATGAGTTCTTCGTATATTTGGATATTAACACCTTATCAGATATATGATTTGCAAATATGTTGGCCCCTTCCATAGGTTGCCTTTCCATTTTATTGATTGTTTCTTTTGCTGTGCAGAAGCTTCTTAGTTTGATGTAGTCCTACTTGTTTATTGATTTGCATGGATACCTGAAATATTAAGGTTATTAATGTATTACTTGTCATTTTTATTGCATATGACAGTATGTAGAGATGATTTTAATTTGGTTCAATAGATTTTAAGTTGGTAATTCCTTGTAATAATCAACTCTACCCCCATTATTATATTTATCTTTCACTAAACCACTATGTTATTTAAATATGTCTTCTTCATATGATTATTCATATTTCCCTTTTAGACATAGTTACTACTTATAAGTGATTACTGTGTTTTAAAATTATAGATCATTTTACTGACAGGGTGCTTATGGTACACTTTCACTTTATATTTCAATGATGAATAATTATGAACCATTTATTTAGTCCCTATAGCTAGGAAACATTTCCTCTTTATGACTTTTCTTCCATTTATTTATTTTTGTTTTGTTTCTGATTAATAAATAATTATAACGTAATAGGAATTTGGAAGGATTTTGTCCTGGATAAAGACTTAAAGTACTTTTAGGATATTTTAGTTGGCAATTACTTTATTTGTTTTAAAATATCTGCCTTTTCTTCATAACAAATCTCGAATTCTATAAAATCTTTTTTTCTATGGTCAGTCTCCTTATGTGATCATTTGCCATCTAGTGGACAATCTAAGTATTGCTCAGCTTTGTAAGAGCCTACTATATAGGCTGTATATAGAAATAGAAACTGATCAGAGAGATTCTGGGGCAATGTGTGATTTCCATTCCTATGTACCAGTTCAGATTATATAAGATAAAACTTTAATCTTTCATTTTGTCCTTATAGGCTGATATTAGAGATATATATACTTATAACAGAGAAAATATATTGTTCTTATTATAGACTTAATATTCAGAAGCAAAAGATGAAAAGCTGATTTATATAAAGGTAAGCAACAATTGTTTAAATTTTTTTTAAGATTATTATTTATTTATTAGAGAGAGAGAATGAGAGAGAGCACGTGCATGAGGGAGGGGAGAGGTCAGCGTGAGAGGCAGACTCCCTGCTGAGCAGGGAGCCAGATATGGGACTGGATCCTCCCACTCCAGGATCAGCAACAATTGTTTAAAAGAGCCAATGCCAGTTGGGGAAAGGAGGTGGACCAGTATACAGTGGAGAGGGGAACAAGGGATCAAATGAGAGACAGAGAAGAAAAAGTGAGAGGGGAAAAGGACACACGGAGAGAAAGGAAAGTGAAGAGGCAGAGAGAAGGAGTAAAGAAGACACAGAGGGAGCTCGGAAAAGAGGAAACAAGACAAAGTTGAAATGAGAGATGGTATTAAGAGTGTGTTCAAAAAAAAGAAGTGTTCGAAAGAAAAGAAAGATGAGTGGAGAGAGAGGTAGAAATGGTTTGCAATGTATCACTGATGTAGAAGCACCACCTCTCTGATTTTGTCTGCCAGTTTCCAAGCCAGTGCTCCATAGAACCTACTTCCTGATTACTATTATCAATGTATGATTTACATTACATATGTATGTATGATGACTGATTTTTTTCCTTTTGCATTTTTCTTATTTAGAGTTCTCATAATGCAGGGACATAGCCAATGGGGTTGTGCTTCTTTATTAGAAACTTCTTTCACTTGGGATTTTGTTAGAGTATTCAACCATTGAGGCCCTGCAAGTGGAATCAGGGCCACTTGATTACCTTGAGCAATTAAGGCAATTGAGAGTGCTGGAGAATAATGTTTATCAATGTTTATTTTAAACTTCTGTATTTACAAAGAAAGTCAGGTGTTTGATTCAACAAATATTTCCTGAGTTCTCATTTTATGTCAGGTATGTAGTAGACATGGCACTGTAAGATGAAAAACAGTTTAGTTAACTGAAAAGGTTACAGATGGAAAATTTCTTCTTTTTCTCTTTATGAATTATGTTTTAACTTATATGAGTCTCCCTGCCTTGTGTGATAAGCAGAATTAATGACTCCCAGTGACTCACACCCTGAATGTGGATGGAATCTGTGAATACAGCGGGATATCATTTCTGTGATTATGTCACCTTAAGTGGCAAAAAGGAGCTTATTCTATTTAAGCCTGATTTAATCACAAGAGTCCTTTAAATCTAGATCTAGAGAGCAGACACAGAAATCAGAGATGTAAGTATGAGAAAGATTTAAAGAGACAAAAACTCTCTTAGTGGCTTTGAGGATGAAAGGGGCCCTTGGCAAGAACATGAGAATGGCCTCTAGGAGGGCATCACCTAATTAAGAGCCAGCAATTCTTCCAACATTTACATGAGCTTGGAAAAAATCCCTGAGCACCAGATAAGAATACAGACTATGGATATCTTGATTTGAGACTCAGAGTAGAGGATATAGTAACGTGTTATTATGAGGTTCTTATGCTACATGTAAAGTGGTATAGTGTTACTGGAAGATAGACTATGATAAGGTGTGTGTATGTGTGTGTGCATATTATATCTAGGAGCAATCTCAAAATTAAAAATAATAAATATAACCAATAAGTCAACAGTGGAGATAAGATATAGTCATAAGAAGTACATATGCAGTTATTCCAAAAGAAGGTAGGAAAAGAGGGAAAAGACCCACAGATTGGGGATAAGTTGAAAACAACATATGGCATTTAAATTTAAACATATCAACAATTCATTAAATATAAATGTTCTAAACACCCAATCAAAAGGCAGAGAATATCAATATCAGACAAAAAAAAAGCAAAACCCAGTTCTATACTATCTATAAAACACCCACCTTAAAACAAGGACAAAGAGGGACTAAAAATAACACAAGAAGATGATATGCAATGTAAACAATAACTGAAAGAAAATGATATTAGTTATATTAATATTAGGTGAAGTAGATTTAGAACAAGAAATATTACCAGGAATAAAGAGGGACATTGCATAATAACATGGGGTTCATTTAATGAAGAAAAAAATTCAACCTTAATATGTGTGCATATAGTAACAGATTATATTAAGTATACATAATACATTAAGTAAAACTGATACAACTAAAAGGAGAGACAAATCTACAATTCTAGTTTCAAACTTCAACACTCTTCTTTCATTAATTTATAGAACAAATAGACAAAACCATCAGCAAGTATATGGAAAGAATATTACCCAATTTGACATAACTGACATTTATAGAACACTCCATCCATAGCAGAAGAGCCATTTTTTTTTCAAGTGTACACAGAACATTCACCTTGATAGACCATATTCTGGGGCACCATATTAATCTCAACTGATTTACAAAGACTAAAATATTAAAACTATGTTCTGTGACAACCATGAAACTTGAAATCAATAAAAAATATATCTGAAGCATCCCTCAATATCTTGAAAATGTTTTTTCTAAGATTTTATTTATTTGAGAGAGAACAAGAGTGAGAGCACAACTCCCTGCTGACCAGGGAACCCAAAGCGGGGCTTGATCCCAAGACACCAAGATCATGACCTAAGCCAAAGGCAGAAGCTTAACAGACTGAGCAACATACTTCTAATTAATTCTATCTCAAAGAAATCACAAGGCAAGTTAGAAAATATATTAAATTAAAAGAAAATAAATTAAGAACCTGCCAAAATTTGTAGAATGCTTCTGACATAGCTTTAGCAAAGTGGCTAAAATAATCCTTAGAAGGAAAGCTATAGCTATCAATGCTTATATTAAAAGAAGAACTGGCTCAAATGAATGCTTTAAAATTCTACATGAATATAGGAAAAAACATAAAGCATGAAGAAAAAATAAATAAGCAGAAATCAATGAAACAGCAGTAAAAATCAGCAACACTAAAATTACTAAACCTAAAGCCAGAATTATCAAGGAAAGAGAAGCTTCAAATTAAAATCAGAAATGAATAAGATCATAATTACTAATCTTAAAGACGTTAAAAGGATTATAATGGAATAATGCTGCAACTTTCAATAAATTTAAGTGCATAGATGAAATGCACAAATTCCTTAAAAAGACATTAACTACTAAAACTCACTCAAGAGGAAATATATAACATGAGTAGACATCTGTTAGAGATATACAGATATATAGCTAAATATCTTCCCACAAAGAAAATTTTAGATTTAGATGACTTTAATTATTCAACATAGTGCTAGAGGTTCTAACCAGTGAATGTAGGCAAGAAAATAAAGCAAAATGCATAAAGATTAGAAAGGAAAAAATAAAGTTGTCCTTATTTTCAGGTAAGATAGCTGTATACACATTAAATCTGAAGAAATCTGCAGAAGACCTACTAAAATAAGTTGGTCAAGGTTGTAAGAATAACATAAACATACAAAAATCAATAGTATTTCTAATATGCTAGCAATGAATAAATGAAATACTTAAGAAAACATGTACAGAACTTTGTATACAAAAAGTGTTGATGAAACAAATCAAAGAAAATCTCAATAAATGGAGAGACATAATATGTCCATAGATAGATTAGAAGACAGTAAAAAATGACTGTTCTTGTGAAGTAGATGCAGGTTTAATGCAGTCTCATCACCATCTCAAGAAGATCTTTTGAGGATATAGCCAATATTCTAAAATTTATGTGGAAAGACAATGGAAATAGAAGAGCTTTAGTTCTTTAGAAGAATAGAATGGGAAGAATCATTCTACGTAATTTAATGACTTATTATATACTGACCGTAGTTAAGACTATTGGTAGAGAGACAGACATACATATCAATGGAATAGAATAGAGAGAACAAAAAATAGACTCACACAAATATGCCTAGCTTTTGACAGAACAAGTTTGTATCTACAATGCAAGAGAGGAAAGATAGACTTTTCAAAAGATGGTGCTGGAGCAAATGAACATCCACAGACAAAAAATAAAATAACCTAAGTTTCACATCTCAAAATGGGTCGTGGACTTAAATATAAGATGTAAAATTAGGACACTTTTAGAGAAAACAAAAACAAGAGAAAATCTTCAAGCTCTAAAGCTAGGCAGAGTTCTTACACCTGACAACCAAAGCATGGTCTATAAAAGGAAAAACTGATAAACTAGACTGGATAAAAATTTAAAACTTTTGCTCTGTAAAAGACCCTGTTTGATCCTCTGTTAAGAGGATAAAAATACAAGCCATACTCTGGAAGAAAATGTTTACATATTACATATCTGACAAAACACTGGTAGTATCTGAAATGTATATAGAACTGTCAAAACTGAAGAGTAAAAAAAAAAATAAATAGAAACAAAGCAATCCACTTAGAAGAAGGACAAAATACATGAAAAACGTTTCACCAGAGAGGATATTACAGATGGCAAATAAACACATGGAAAGATTTTCAACAACATTTTAGGAAAATTGCAAATTTAATCTGCAACAGAATACCACTACATACCTATCAGAATGGCTAAAATAAGTAACATAGTCAATGTCAAATTCTCGTTAGGATACAGAGAAACTGGATCACTCATACATCATGATGGGAATGTAAAATGATATAGGCACTCTGGAAAAATTATTCGGCAATTTCTTTAAATAATAAACATGTAACTTCCATACAAACCAGCAATTGCACTCCTGGGAATTTATCCCAGAGAAATGATGACTTATGTTCACACATAGTATTTAAAAAACTAGTATTATAAAACCAGTACATACATATTAATAGCACTAGTACATAGTATTATAAAACTAGTACATACATATTAATAGCAGCCTTCTTTGTAATAGCCACAAACTGGAAACACCCTAGATGTCTTTTCAAGGAGGGAATGGTTAAACAAATTATATGTCCATACCACTGGACACTGCTCAACATTTGTTTTATTGTTACACACCTATTGTTTTTTCAAGATTTAATTTATTTGACAGATAGATCACAATTGGGCATGGAAGCAGTTGGGGGGGGGGGGGAAGCACAGGGAGCCTGATGCAGGACTCTGGGATCATGACCTGAGCTGAAGGCAGAGGCTTTAACCCACTGAGCCACTCAGGCACCCCACACACCTAACTATTGATACACACCACAATCTAAGTGAATTTCTGGAGAATTATATGGAGTAAAAAAGAAAATAAATTAAGTATATATACTATAGGGTAGATTCCATTTATATAACATTCTTGAAATGCAAAATTATAGAAATGAACACATTAGTGACCGTAAGGGATTAAGGAGGTAGGAGGTGGGAGGCGGGGGGTAGAAGGAAGTGGGTGGACTATAAAAAGGCCACAAAAGTTATCTTTGTGATGATGAAAATAATATGCCCTGATCCTACCAATGTCAAAATCCTGGTTACTGAAGTAGTTTTGCATGGGGGGAAAGCAGAACAAAAGATAGGTAAGATTTCTCTATTATTTCTTGCAACTGCGTGTGAAATGACAATGATCTAAAAACGAAAATCATATACATATAAAAATAATTGCTAGGGCAAAATGTGCTCCTCTGAAGATATGGGCACTTAAAAGCAGTTTACTTCTTCCCACCTAATATATCTATCAGAGAGCTTCACTCATGGTTTCTGTGTCCTTGAAACCTCTAATTATTCTACACAGTTAGAAAGCCGGGTTCAGTTCTCTGTGTACAGTGTTCATATTTCTCCAGAGACATGAAAACTCTTAGTAGAAATATAATTTTAACAAAAGCGATGTATTTATTTTTTTAAACAATAGGTGGCATCTGAGTTTCACAAATAAAATAAAATTGATGATTCATGCTCTTGTATCAGGAAATATATTTTTCAAATTGATTTAAATGTGACTTACATACATTGTCTTCCTTATAGTTTATGTTTGCAAGTATTTGTTGACTAAAATAATACACATTATTTTTTTCTAAAATTAACACTGGAAATGCTGCTGCTTTTTTGAGAAAAATATAAAAATAACTTATAGATTTCATAATGCATTTTTGTGTCCCTTTATTATAATTTATACATAACTAAAATCTAGTAAATTCTAACATGTCATAATAGTTAACTTTTCCTATTTTAGTTAATATTATTCAGATGTATAGAAAAAACTAGCATAAGAATTCAATATATGAATAACATGGAACTCTCTTTTTTTAAAGATTTATTTATTTGAAAGAGAGAGAGAGAGCACATGCAGTTGAGTTGGGGAGGGGCAGAGGGAGAGAATCTTCAAGCAGACTCCCCACTGAGCTCAGCACCCAATACGGGGCTGCATCCCATGACCATGAGATCATGACCCAAGTGGGAATCACAAATAGGCTGCCCAACCAAGTGAGTCACCCAGGAATCCCCCATAACTTTATCTTTTTTATTATTATTTTTTAAATTTAAATTCAATTAGCCAAGGTATAGTACATCACAGGTTTTTATATAATGTTCAATGATCCATTGGTTCAATATAATGCCTAGTGCACATCACATCATTTGCCTTCCTTAATGTCCATCACCCAGTTACCCCACACCCACCTCCCTTCTGCAAACCCCAGAATTTTTCTGAGTCAAGAGTCTCATATTGTTTGCCTCCCTCTTTGATTTCTTCCCATTCATTTCCCACCCACCCTTATTGTCCTCTGCACTATTCCTTATGTTCCATATATGAGTGAAACCATAAAATTGTGTTTCTCTAATTGACTTATTTCACTTAGCATTATACCCTCCAGTTTCATCCATGTCAATGTAAGTGGTAGATATTCATCCTCTCTGATGGCTGAGTAATACTCCATTGTATATATGAACCACATCTTTTTTTTTCATTTATTAATTTTCAGCATAACAGTATCATTATTTTTTCACCACACCCAGTGCTCCATGCAATCCGTGCCCTCTATAATACCCACCACCTGGTACCCCGACCTCCCACCCTGACGCCACTTCAAACCCCTCAGATTGTTTTTCAGAGTCCATAGTCTCTCATGATTCACCTCCCCTTCCAATTTGAACCACATCTTTTTATCCATTCATCCATTGAAGGAAATCTCGTCTCCTTCCTCAGTTTGGCTATTTTGGGCATTGTTGATATGAACATTGGTGTGTATGTGCTCCTTCATTTCACTACATCTATATCTTTGGGGTAAATATCCAGTAGAGCAATTGCTGGTCATAAGGCAGCTCTATTCTTAACAACCTCAGAAACCTCCAAACTGTTTTCCAGAGTGGCTGTACAAGTTTGCTTTCCCACCAATAGTGTAAGAAGGTTCCCCTTTCTCCATATCCTTGCCAAAATTTGTTGTTCCCTATCTTGTTAATTTTAGTCATTCTGACTGGCATAAGGTGGTATCTTATTGTGGTTTTGATTTGAAATTCTCTGATGGCAAGTGATGTGGAACATTTTTTTGCATGTCTGTTGGCCATCTGTTCATCTTCTTTGTAGAAGTGTCTGTTCATGTCTTCTGCCCATTTCTTGACTGGATTATTTGTTTTTTGGGTGTCAAGTTTGAGAAGTTCATTATAGATCTTGGATATCTTCTCCCAACCCATTGGTTGCATTTTAGTTCTATTGATTGTTTCCTGTGCTGTGCAGAAGCTTTTTATTTTGATGAAGTACAATGTGTCTGAAGAAAGAGAAATGAAGGAATCGATCCTATTCACAATTGCAGCAAAAACCGTTAGATACCTAGGAATAAAGCTAACCAAAGAAGTAAAAGATCTGTATCTAGAAACTACAGAACATTTATGAAAGAAATTGAGGAAGACACAAAGAGAGGAAAAAATATTTCATGCTTTTGCATTGGAAGAATAAATATTGTTAAAATGTGCATGCTGCCCAGAGAAGTCTACATATTCAATGCAGTCCCTATCGAAATACCATCAACAATTTCCACAGAGCTGAAACAAACAATCTTAAAATTTGTATGGAACCAGAAAAAACCCTGAATTGCCAGGGGAATATTGAAAAAGAAAACCAAAGCTGGGGGCATCAGAATGTCTGACTTCAAGCTATATCACAAAGTTGTGATCATCAAGACAGTATGGTACTGGCACAAAAACAGACACATAGATCAATGGAATGGAATAGAGAACTCAGAAATGGACCCTCAGCTCTGTGGCCAACTAATCTTTGACAAAACAGGAAAGAATGTCCAATGGAAAAAAGGTAGTCTCTTCAATAAATGGTGCTGGAAAATTGGACAACCACACATGGAGGAATGAAACTGGAAGACTCTCTTATACCATATACAAAGATAAACTCAAAATGGGTAAAAGATCTAAATGTGAGACAGGAATCCATCAAAATCTGGAAGTAGAACATAGGCAGCAACCTCTTCGACCGTGGACAAAGCAACTTTTTGCAAAACAGTCTCTAAAGGCAAGGGAAATGAAAGCAAAAATGATCTCTCAGGGCTTCATCAAGATAAGCTTGTGCCTCATAACTTCATTTTATAATGAAGTCTCCATTATTTGGAAATAGCCTCCCATCTCTATGAAATCTGACCATTCTTTTATATCCTTAGACACCAAATGTTTTCTTGTTCCTCTCCCTTAGGATTTGAAACTTATTGACGGGCTATTCAAAGCCTGAGGGACCACCCTAGGTGAGAGTAATCACTTCTTACTGCTTTCAGATGTTTGTTCTTTGTGGGCTACCTCTACCCCACTTAAAAAAATAATAGTAATAATAATAAAAGACTAATCTTCTGTGTTATATATCTGGTTGTAAACTAACATACATATTCAGAGCTGTTGACTTTATTCTTCCCTAAGAACCACTAGGCTATATTATTCTGAATATATATTTTATGTTGTCATTTTTTTCACGGTGGCCATTAGCACATAACCCTTCAAAAGAGACTAATGAAGAAATCCACTTTCCAGCCTTGCTATGATTATCTGGGTCCTGGCTCTAGCTCCCATCATAACAGGATAAAATCCTAAACCCTGATTCAATCAATAAGTGGTAGAAAAAATTTTAGGTTTTCTATTGAGAGATTGGATTTGA
This sequence comes from Mustela nigripes, assembly GCF_022355385.1. NCBI lineage: Eukaryota > Metazoa > Chordata > Mammalia > Carnivora > Mustelidae > Mustela > Mustela nigripes. The sequence goes on along the minus strand of NC_081560.1, from coordinate 31,514,021 downwards.
ATCTATGCCCAGCCATTTTTGACCTCTAAATTCATGTGTAGGTCTCCACACCAAACCTTGGTTTCATCTACAACATGATCGGTCATGAGACTCAATTTAAGTTAAATAATATATGTGTAACCTATAACAGAGGTCTTATTCTTTGTGTGTGTGTGTGTGTTTATTAGAAAATAAATTTTTTTAAAAAATGAATTCAATGTATAAATTCAAGCTATATGTTAGAAGAGTATTAAATATAAATTGCCAGGGCACGTGCGTGGCTCAGTAGGTTAAGCCTCTGCCTTTGGCTCAGGTCATGATCTCAGGGTCCTGGGATCGAGCCCCACATCGGGCTCTCTGCTCAAAGGGGAGCCTGCTTCCCTCTCTACTTGTGATCTCTGTCAAATAAATAAATAAAATCTTTATAAAAATATATATACATACAAATTGCCAGTAATACCTCGCTAGCAGTTGTCAGCCACAGGAAATTTAAGTTAGAGAGAGAGAGAGAGAGAAGGGAAGAAAAAGAACTCCCAAACCAAAAAGGTAAAAACAATTTTTTTTCTTCCTCTTTTTACTTTGGAATTTAGAACTCAGGGTAGAAATGTTCTATATTGTCAGTCTCACCTTGCCGGATCAAAACATTGCTATGAGATTTTTGAGCTGGGAGTTTGGACCAGCGGAACCCGTCATGAAGAGGATTTGTTTTCACTAGAGAAGGTAAAGTTGGCCTTAGGAGAGACGAGGGAGTTGGAAGGGCTTCGGCACCTGAGTTAGTCCTGCAGGAGGGGTTGATACCAATACTGAATGGAGGATGTGAATGCATGGCTTAAAAACCTAAACTAAGACATCATTTCACAGCAATATACTATCACATCACTATCATATACTGTCGGATATTGAATAATTTTTGTGGGGATATATGAATGTATCTTATCTCTGTAAGCACAGCTTTTTGAGTGGTGGTGCTTTATATCTTTGTGTCCCTTAGAGTGTCAAGCGCTATTACAAATAACCTGTCTATATAAAAGATAAGGACTTAAATTAGCCTTTCATCTGTAAAAGTAAATTCTTCAGCTCTGCATCCAGATTACAAAATGGTTTTTATTTAACTCTGAAGTTGTATTTTATTTCAGCTTTTACTCTTATGCTCTTCGAGGATTTACTGTAGCTCAACATCTTTAATCGAGTTATTTATTTTCTATAAATTTAATCCATTTTAATTAAAGATAGGGAGGCCCCTAACTATATTTCCTACATGAGATGGCTGGTATCTTTAAAATATATTTGTAGATGCCAGGTCTAGGTAATGAGGCAAATATTTTGCCTAACACCTTGCATATAATGAGCATATGTGAACAAAAAGTCCTGAGAGCAGGGGAGGTAACACAATGGCTCATTTGAACAGTTTCTCAGAATTTACTGTGAATTTGACTTATGTGGGAAACAAAGAATAAATTTTAGGTGACTAAAGGAATCGTGTCTCAACAATGGTTTTCCTTTTGTTCCTTAGTTTATGCTATCTATAAATTATCAAATACATTTACAAATGATTTAATACTATACCCAGATTTTTTTAAAGTAAAGTACATTAACTTTTTAAATTTGGATTCCATGCCAAAAAAGTTGTGTAACGGGAAGAACATAGCTGAAAATTAGCATATGGATTCCTTGAAGTGTGGTTCTTTTTTAAACCTGATTTACTTTTGCAAGCACTATATTTATAATTAACTAGCCAAATCAGATTAAACCCACTAAATTTAGAGCATACATGACCTTTGTGCTCTCTGCTGAACTGTTTATCCACAAACGGTCAGCAAATGCCATCAATATTCAATTCCCCTGCCTGGTGTGAAGCAGAACCTTCCCCTACCACCTACACACCCATGGGGAGAAGAGTTAAAGAGGAGACCAATGACATGGTCTGTCGCTTTTTATTTATGAAAACATGGTTCCCATCTTGTCTGCAGTGGGTAGGAATGCAATAGCACACTGCAAACACATTCACTGTTCACTTACCTGTGGAAAATGGTTTCCACGAGCAAATTTAAATAAGGAAGAAATATGCGTAGGTTTTTTGTTTAGAATAAATGCTGCCCTCATACAATATTTCTTTTTGCTTGGCAACACTGCTGAGCTCAGCATAACCTGTTGGTGCCATAAACTGTCTAATAAATCTCCAGCACAGCTATATATTGAAAATAACACAGTGCTGACTGATACATCAGCAATGGAAACAGCTGTCCATGCAAAATAATCTACTGCTAAGATAGTTTAATTTTAGTGGCATTAGTGAACATTCTATATTGTAGGAAGTCTTAAGGAGATCTTGTTTTTCACGTTCCCTAGTAATCTGAGTAATATGGAAGCTAATCCTTTAACTGCTAAATCATAGCTGTTATAATGTATTTGGTGGGGGGCGGCAGTGAGGTCCCCCCCTTTTCTGGTAAGTGCTGTTTATGAAGAGTTTCATCTACTCTTGTAGTTCAAGAAGAATATATTAAAACATGAATGGAGTGATTAAAAAGAAAAACTCGTAATATGTGTAATAAGAACAGTCATTGTAACAATCAGAGCCAAACCCAAAGAAACAGAATCAAACCCAAATGATATGAGACTTTCATGAATAGAGAAATTAAGGAATTAGGGCAAGATTAAGGAAACAAAATTTAGAGGCTAGAAATACAGAGATGTGTTTAGGAGCCCAATGTGAGCAGGAGAAGCTAGACAGGGAGTGCAGGACAGAAGCTGTGTAGGGGATGTAAAACACCGCATTTCAGAGAAGATAGGGAATAGGTAACACACAACCCTCTTTCTAGCACCCTCTAATTTACTGATGTCTCCAACTGGCTGCCTACAATTGGGAGCCAGTTGGCCAGATGCAGTCCACAGATGCAGTCCATAGGGTTCAGCATCTTAGAACCTATCTGGTGCAAGATAAGTGCACAAAAGTTGAATACTCAGCAAACTGTCAAAAATAAATGTTATTAAAATAACCTTTTGTAATGGCTGCTTCTTATGAATTTTTCTACTTTGGGCAGGAATTCAAACCCGAATTGCAAGCCATCTCCATTTAACAATACTCAGAGAGAGGTTCTTTAAATCAGAACTTGGCATCCTGTGGCTCAGTGGCTTCTGGTGTTGCCCCCATTCCAAATACCCATTTGTATGTCCTAAATCCACAGAGGTCACAGAGCTCAGAAAGAAAAAGTCTTAACCTCTGTTCATCAATGAGATTCAGACAATTTAATGATTAAGGGGGTACCAATAAATGCTAGTTTGCAGAAAAAAGGGAACATGGAGTCTGGTGATTGAGCAATAGAGGCTTGGTTAGTGGAGTTTAGATTCTACTCAAAACTACATAGCTGATTTTGGGCAATTTTACTACTTCTTGCTCACTACTTGGGAAGTCTTTGCTGAAATACTGTTGTGGCATTGTTGGTGGTGCTGGAATCAGAGGAAGTAGTGTGCTATACGGGGGCAGAGCTACTCTACAGAATTGTCTTATCCTGAGCTTTGAATTCCCAGTTTGGTTTGCTGTCGTGACCAATGGGAAAGCTATTACGACTAGTCACCAGGACATTCTATATTTCAAACAAATGATAAGTTCCCTATTTCTATTAAATGTAACACAGAAGGTTCATTCTTCTCAAGAGCAGTAAAGAATATTTTCTACTTAGTAACCACAGTCACAGTGGTCTCAAATGTAGAGCCTACTTTTGCCAACTTTGATGTAGTAGATTTCAAGATTCACTTGGTAACAGTTTCTGTAGCATGGCAACAAAGAAGATGAAAGTGGAATTCCAGATTCTGCTGTGGACTTCAGTTCTCTTTACTGTGGAAGAATGAAATCAGTCCTGATTTGTTAGCACAGCAACATGTGATTGGAGATCTGTGACAAAGCCTGAATCCCCCATAGCCAGCAGGTGGGTAATTGAACACTGCGGTTTGAATACTGACGTGACTAAATCTGCATTTACCACCTGGTGAAGCTCACATACTGAAATCATAAATAAACAATGTGTAAAGGACAATCTGCTGAAATATTAATTTGAGTATGTGTTCTCCCTGGAGTTTCCCCTCCTCTCCAATTTAAGTAGGTTTATTAGGCTTGGGAGTATCCTGACTTAGGAACTAGGGAAATTGTGAAACACAAGGGCCTGAACTCAAAGCAAAGAACAGACAAAAGCAAAAAAGGATGGTCTCTCCAAAAAAATTATGTGTGAAAAAGTGGATGTCCACTGCAAAAGAATGAAATTGGACCCCCAAAACCCAAGTAAGCCTTTTGAAGCCTCTCTGGCTAGAGGAAAAGGCTTCTGAACATAGAGAGGCAGGATAACGGCCCAGGGACTGGGAAGGGGTAGAGGTTTGTGGGTTAGGGAGTGACTCATTTTCCCTTATTGCCATCTCAGAGAAGCAGCAGGCCCTTACAACCAGGGTTCCCATTGGCCCTGAAGGTTCCTATGTCCCATGTGTGGTGTGGAGGCTGCTGAGGCCAGCAGAGCTGGCTGACAGGGAGAATGACTGTCAGTACAGATTGAGTGCTAATGAAAAAGGCCTGCCAGGACCTCTGCATAGCCTTGCAGTGATTTCAAACTATATTACAAACCTATGGTAATCAAAACAATATGGTATTGGCATAAAAACAGACACAGATATGGAACAGAATAGAGAGCTTAGAAATAAACCCATGTGTATACAGTTAATCTTTAACAACAGCTCCAAGAATACTCAATATGGAAAGGGTACTCTCTTCTATAAAATGGTGCTGGAAGACCTGAATATTGACCTGCAAAAGAATGATACTGGACTCCTATCTTATGCCACACACAACACACGACTCAAATGGAATAAAGTCTTGAATGTAAGAGCTGAAACTGTAAAAATCTTAGAAGAAAATATAGGGATAAACTTCTTGATTTTGGTCTTGACAATGATATTTTGGATTTAGCACTGAGAGAGAAAACAACAAAAGGAAAAACAAAACAAAACAAAACAAAACAAAACAAATAACCGAAACTACACCAAACTGAAAAGCTTCTGCACAGCAAAGGAAACCATCCACAGAATGAAAAAGCAAGCTATGGAATGGGAGAAAATGTTTGTAAACCAGTAATCTGACAAGGTGCTAATATCCAAATATCTAAGAAATTCATACAACTCATTAGCAAAAAACCAAGTAACCCAATAAAAAAAAATGGTCAAAGAAAGTGAACAGATGTATTTCCAAAGAGGACACACAGATGGTCAACAGGTATGAAAAGATCTCAACATCAATAATTGTCAGGAAAATGCAAATCAAAAGCACAATGAGATGTCACTTTTACATTAAAGTGTATCTATTACCAAAAAGACAAAAGTTAAATGCTGATGAGGATACAGAGAAAAGGATACCTTTGTATACTGCTGGTGGGAACATAAACTGGAACTGGTAGAATCTGAAACTGTAGCTTGTTATGTACACTCTCACCTTCATCAAGGGTCTTATTGTCTATATTTAATGGACTACATGGGCTTTGGACTTGCACGTACTTTCTTTTTCTAGATCAGAGTTTCTCAACTGTGACAACTAATGACACTTTGGAATGGATAATTCTTTGTTTTGAGAGACTTCCCTGTACATTATAGGATATCTAGCAGCATCCTTTATTTCTACCCACTGTATGCCAGTAACCATCCCTCTGCCCCCATCATGAAAACAAAAAATGTTTCTAGACTTTTCCAAATGTAATATAGGGGCAAAAATTACCTCCATTGAGAACTACCTTCTAGAAGGAGCTAACGTAATTCAGAGTTAAATTTCTTTGGGATAGGTTGTTAATATGCACTGCACATACTGAAAGTTTTGTGTTCCCTTTTTATTATATGAAGAATCATTTACCATTTGAAAAATGCATTGATGATGTTCTATATTACAGCAATTTCTCTCAGTTCTGCAGATATAAACCTTGCAGGAGGATCTTTTAAGAAGGCAACCTTTAGATTAAACAGAAATATATACCAAAAAAATTCAGAAATATATACAAATGCAGCTTATTCTTACATATTTTTACATGAGTATGTTTATATATAAATTTATTGTTCTATTATATCTGAGAATAGAAATTCAAATGAGAAGTGGTGCTTAGCTTAACAAACACAGCTGAAATATTTTACCACTTCAGCATCAAAGAAAAAGGAGAGATAAAAATTGTAATAAAATTCAAAATATCAGCATTTTGAAGTAGTTTGTTTTAGACATAGAGAAATCAGTTTTCCTCAAAAGGTAATATTTTAAAAGATGTACCCAAACACAACTTTCTTGTGTTTTAAGATAATAAACTTTATATTTAACACACTTAATTCACTAATAAAAACTCTTCATTATTAAAAAAAATTCCTAAAAGTCATGCTATAATAAAGAACTGTTATTTCCCCGAAGGCTTCATTCCAAAAGATAAGCAATCTCAAATTTAAACCTTTTTTATGACTATGTTAAATACATCTATTACACTACTTATTGCTATAAAATCTCTTCTGATAGAAAGCAACAAAAATTAAATGTGCTTTCTCATGCCAAATCTTCAGTGTTTCCCAGCTGTGTTGGTGTTTCAAGGCAAGCTCTTTCTTTTTGGAGTCAGTATAACGAGCTATAATTGACGGTGGCAATCACTATGACCAAGCATGAAGTGCGCACTTCTCATTTATGCTCATTCAAGTTCTGTGCAATCAAATCTGTGGCAGAGTCTTAAGTTTTTAGAGTGAATGAACAAAATCATAAAGGAAATCCTCTATTTTGAACACCATGGTTTTGTTTGTTTATTGTTTTTTGCTCGCTTATAAATCTTAACGTTCTTTTCTTGTTTTGAAGGTTTAAAAGTAGTTTATTTTTTTTTTTCAGGACTTGAGTTTCCTCCACTGTGTCAGTAATTTCTTCTTCAAAGTGCTATTGAGGTCATTTTTTTCAATGTTGGTGTGTTTGGCCCCAGCTTATGGCCAAGAAAGAATTCTTGAGACATCTTTGATGCAAAATGGTTGTTTTATTAAAGCACAGGGACAGGCCCTGTGGGCAGAAGGAGCTGCTGCTGCCCCTGGATAGTGAGGAGCAACTGATTATATACTTTGGGGTTGGGAGAAGTAAAGAGAAGGGAAATTTCAAAGGGGAGTTTCATCTGCTTAAAAAGACTCACGGGTTACCATAGGCCTTGCTCTTAAACTAAGGTTGTTTTCCCTCTAGCAAGGCATTAACAGTAAGGCAGTGGGAGCTTCCTGGAGGAACTTCACACTCTGCCTGCCTCAAATATTTGTTAAGGAGCTACAGGTGAAAAGGACATTTAATTTTATCTACATTTCCTTTCTCTTTTGTTTCTCCCATCACTATGATAACTTAAATAATCTTGAGGAAAAAAGTATAAATCAAGTAAAAGATTAAGAGATATACTTTGGGCACCTGGGTGGCTCAGTGAGGTGTCCAACTCTTGGTTTCAGCCCAGGTCTTAATCTCAGGGTCCTGAGACTGAGCTCCATTCCAGCTCTGCGCTCAGCAGGGAGTCTGCTTGAGATTCTCTCCCTCCTTCCCCTGGTGTCCCTCCCCTCCCTCTGTGCACACACTCTCTTTCTCTCCCTCTCAAATAAATAAATAAATATTTAAAAAATAAATAAATAAACTTCCTATGTTCTTTTGGGGGCTGTTACAATTCCGCTGCGAATTTTCAAAGCAGAGTGTGGCATGTTATCTTACTAGTGAGTAGGAGGGGTACATAGCAGTAAGTTTTATACTGTCCTGAAGAGTAAACTATGCACATATATAAAGAAAAATAAATGCAGAGAGTCTTTTCATTAAAAAATATTTTAAAATTCAGTTAGCAATCACTTGATATGGGAAACAAAGGCAGAAGAAAATGTAAACAAAATTAAAGGTCCTTATAACCTGCAGCACTTTGACAAATATTTGAGGCAGGCAGAGTATAAAGTTCCTCTAGGAAGCTCCCAACTGCCTTAATGCCTTACTAGAGGGAAAAATAACCTTGGTTTGACAATAGCAAGGCCTATGGTATCCTGTAAGTCTTCTTTAGCAGATGAAACTCTTTTTGAAACTACCCTCAACCTCAAAGTATATAATCAGTTGCTCCTCATAATCCAGGGGCAGCAGCAGCTCCTTCTGCCCATGGGTCCTGTCCCCAAGCTTTAATAAAGCCACCATTTTGCATCAAAGACATCTCAAGAATTCTTTCTTGGCCATGAGCTATGGGCCTCACCAACACTACTCAAAAACTACATCATCATGGACTTGTCCAAACATGAAATCCTATTAAGAGAGACCTGGAAAGGTCCCCAAGTTTAAATATTCTCACTGCAAAAGCAAAACAAAACAAAAATAAACAGAAAAAGAAAAAAAAAAACTTTCCCAAAGGCATGGTCATCCTTGGAATTGTAACTCATGAGGAACTTTGAGGAATGATGAGGCATTTGAAGTTAAGGGCCAGTATCTTCTCTTGACTAAACATCTTTAAAAACCTGTTGTCAAGTGTCAGTATCTTCATTTCACAGAACAGAAAACCGTGGCTGAGGGAAGATCAAGTAACTCAATGAGCTCACAGATGGGAAGTAATTGAGGACAAAACTTTACCTGTTCAATCACATTTCTATAATTCCCTTTATTTACTTCAGAAGAAAGTTTCAAACATTGAGCTAACTTGAATGAATTTATATATTCTCTCTACCTTGATCCTTGTGTTTTATATTAGCCTTATCACATACCCATCTATCCAGATTGCTATTCATCCATTGATCTGTTGCGGAACCTGGACTGGATCCTGATGGAAGAACCAAGCGGCACTCGGAGACTCTGGAGGATGAGAGGTTTATTTAACACCGGCGGGCTCAGACGAGGTTGTTCTCCAAAGGTCTGAGCCCCAAGCAGGGAGGGGAATTTATACCCTTCTACTTCCCCATACTTGGTACTTTTGGCATACGTGGAAAATGGGGTAGGAAAGAAGAACTTGGAAGGGCTTTGAGACAGGGACTGGAATTCCCTTGCTGGTTTGGTCCGCCATCTTAGAGTACAGTTTTTCCCTATCAAATCTTTTTTAGTTGGCGCATTTTAAGGTAAGTCACAGACATCAGTACACTTTCCCTTGAATATACCAGCATGTATATTATATCTCAAGATAACATTTGTATACAATGAAATGCTCAGCTCTCTAGGAAACCTCAGGGTAAGCATCCACAAATGCATATCTCAGAGCAACCCAAACTCCTATCAAGATACAGAACATTACTTAGGAAGATTCCTCAATGTCTCTTATCAGTAAATCCCCTTCCTCCAGAATCATTTTGATTTTTTTTTTCTACTCTAGTTTTGCTTAAAAAGAAAATAAATTCATAAAAAAATGATACAGTGTTTACTCTTTTCAGTAAAGCTTTTTTCACTCGGCATACTGTTCGGAGATCTGTAGAGAGTGGTATGGAGTCTCTCCTGTCGAGCAGAGGCTTGTGTTGAACAATGACACAACCAGGTAAGGTGCTGCAGTCAGGAGATGTGGCCTGGAGGACCCACATCAGTGGACAGCCCTGAACTGATAACAGGCAGAACCAAAGGAGGGCTGCAGAGACCCCAAACCGATTAAATCCCCTTAAGAGGGGAAGGATTTGGGCAGTAAACTATCAGACTCTTCAGACCTGACCCCTCTATGTCTGATCACTTAAAAAAGGCAATTGCCACTGAAGGTTCCAGCCTGCGGATCTCTGAGCAGAACAGAGATCCTTCCCTGCTTGAACATCAGCAGCAGTCAGTGCCGAGGGCTGACCTGGACCAGACCTAGGCCTTATCTCAGCTGTGCGGCCCCAGACTGACTTGGCCATTAGTTCCTGAACTTCCTGCACCCTTCTGGTGTCTTGTTGTGGAGCTTTTCTTCAGTCCTGCTTTGTGTGCTGTCTAAGAAGTCGTTTGATCTCATGGTGACTTGCCATGGAGTTTGGAATCCTGAGCCTGCTTCATATTGTGATTTAACTTTGCTTCATGATGGAACAAAGCTCACATTGTGGAAAGACACAACTCGTGTGTGCGCCTTCATAGCGTGCTCAGGACAAGATCCGTCAATGCCATCGCATGTATTATGACTTTTTTCCCTTTCTTATTGAATAGTATTCCATTTTCCTATTAACTGATTCCTGAACAGTTTCTAGTTTTTTAGGTACGAAGAATAAATTTCTGGTTTCCAGGTTCTGGCATGTAAGTGATGTGGGAGCAGAAGGCAAGTTGAGGATAAAGCATAGTCCGACACCGCACCCCCAATGTCTCCTCTCCCAGGTGGGCTGTGTGTGACATTCCCCAGGCATCCCTGGATGCCCTAACACAAAGGCAAAAGGAAATGCAAGTAAAATAAATCTTGTAACTTGCTACCTCACATTGACAAATACTTGAGATAAGCAGAGTAGAACATTCCTCCAGGAAACTCCCAACTATATTAATGTTAATATCTCGCTAGAGGGTAAGACAACCTTAGCCTGACAATAGCAAGGCCTCTGGAATCCTGAGTCTTTGCATATGAAAATCCTTTTGGAAACCTCCCTTTTCCCTTACCTTCCTCAGTTCCCAAGGATGTAATGAGTCAACCCTCACACCTGTAAAGCCACACTTTCTGCACATGGGTCTTGTCCCTGTGCTTTAATAAACACCTTTTTGCATGAAAGACTTTTCAAGAATTCTTTTTTGGCTGTCAGCTCTAAACCCCACCAATAATCCAAAACTACATCATAAGGAGCTTGGAAGTCAAACAAGTAAAATGCTGAACAAACTGAAAAATCAACTCTTTTGTGTTGGGTCGGTGGCTCTGGGAATGCAGGAGGAATAAGAGAAATGACCACGGGGCCACCATCTTCCAGCCCCCTCCCCACTTCCTCAACCCTTGACCCTCCCGCCAAAAGGATATATGCCCAGGTCACGGCTCCATAGGTAACCTGATACCTATTCAGGAAACAGAAGTATCAGGACCCCCACCTCATACCCTCCGATCACCAAATACCCTACCATATATGGATGTGAGCCCATGCCCTGCCTTGGCCTGATAAAAGACCCCGCCGCCAATTCCCTCCTAGTATGACTTCCCGGACTCCGCTTTCCAGAATCGCAGAACCTCGCCCGAGGGTGCCCATCTCTTCCCGTCTCCCCTTCTCCTGAGCCCTGAAACTTCGCTGGAGAGTGCCTTTAATAAATCTTGCCTTGTGCCTCCCTCACCTGGTGTCGTGTTTATCTCGCCTATAAAACCTTACATTTTGGGGTCCTTAAGAGAGAGGAGGACACAGGACAAGCCTCTTTCCTTAAGGTTAGAGAAAGAGTTGATTCAAGGAGTCATGACTTACTGGATTCACAAGAAGAAGCTGCCACTGGAACAAACACAAGGGTGGGAAAACCGGAACTGTCGTTGGCAAATTGCTGGAGGCTCAGTGTGGACAAGTCAAAGGAGTTTAACACTCCAGGGAGACCCAGTCATAGGACCCCCACAATATTGTGATATTTATCTCCGGGAATTCAACCGGATTTTCATGGTAAGTAATGGAAAAAATCCCCTGGTACTTCTAGTTTACTTCTGGAGGGAGGGGAAAAGGAACCATTTTGAAGTGAGGCAGAAGATTTGATGCTGCTTAATGAGGCAGGCCCTCAGGGTAAACTAATTAACCTGGGCCTGACCAGCTGGGCTATTACGCCAGCATAACTGACCTGGAGAAGAGAAATACCCTCCAGTCCACTTTAGTCTCCTGTCCCATCAATGTAAAAATTAAAAAAAAAAAAAACCCAAAAACTAATTTGTTAAGTCTAAAAACTAATTTGTTAAGTCTACAGTCCAGGGGCAAAAGCTCACAAGAAGACTGGGATTTAATCATAGGACTATCGACTGCTTCCCCTCCCCCATGTCAGGCCCCATGCTGTGCATGGTGCCTTCTTAAGACTCTCTCGCTCCTTTCCCCTCTGTCACTGTCTCCCTTTCTCAAAAAAACTAACAAAAAAGAAAAAAAATTACCTGGTATACCTAAAGGCAAACAAAATAATCAGAATAGACAGAGTAAGCAACAGAACAAAATGGCAGGTACATTGGAATTATTGATAAGGAAAATCTGTGTTCTGAGGCGGCTCCCCAATCCCGCAGGGGAATCCCAGTCCTGGCCCCAAGGCCATTCCAGGCTTTCCCCTAGCCCTACTGGCAGCCAGCAGCCTGCCAGAGTGGCACGGATCGGGAAGTAAAATGTATAAAACATCCTCTTTGTTTGTGCTCCAGGCTCAGACCTTGAGATTATTCTCTTCTGGGCCTGCCAGTATGAAATAAATCTCCGATCCTCCAAGGTCTCTGAGTGCCATTTGGTTCTACGGCCAGGATCCAGTCTGTGCTCCATACCATTATCAGACTGGAGATTTAAAATAACCATGATGAATACGCAGGACTCTAATGGACAAAGTAGACAGCATGCAAGGACAGGTGGGAGATGGAAGAGAAGGAGAGAAATCCTAAGAACAACCAAAAACAAATGATAGAGCTTTTTGTTGTGAAGATAATTCCTCATAGTTGATAAAATAGGTATTAAATAAATAACAGGCAATAAGCCTTTTCGAAATTATGCTACTTGAGAGATAATTTAATACAGAAAAGATAAAGTTATATAAAGTTATCAACAACCATTTTCTGACATTGAAATCACATTCAATATTCTTCTTGACATTTGTAATATTCACACCCAGCACTAACATTTAAAATCATGTCCTAAATCTTTGTTCTCTTTGGCCGTAATCATCATTCTCAACTGGAGAAGTATAATAGCTATGCCAACACCCAAATTTGGGGAGAAAATCATTTTGAAACCTGAAAAATAACCACCAGTTTTCTGGGAACTCTGCAGATTGCCTTATCGGGTCAAAATTACTTTATAGGTATCATTTAAGATAATATTCTAAATACTCTCAATTATGGTTAGCTGCCTTAATATTTACCCTGTTTTTATATACACTACAGCAAAAACTCATTATTTTAGAATGTGGCTGGAAGGATTCATTTTTAGAATGATGCTAAATGTGTAATTTAAGGAATCATATAAAAAAGACTATTTTTTATTTCAAGCACATGCAGTAATTTAATTGTTAACATAATTCCAGGTAGGAATCTCAATGTCCTTGCTTTAATAAACAGATGGATGAACTACATTTGTAAATACTTGCGTCTACTTTGGTTTAAGCACTAAGCCCTCTAAAGTCCACATGATTTTTTTTTTTTTTTAAAGAAGTAGAACAAGATTTAGAATTTTAGTGCTAAAAATGCCTTTGGAGATCATTTGTCAATTTGGGAAATCAATTTGGCAAAGCCATTCTGTATAGAGAGTGCATTGGTATATTTCAGCTCCATTTCAATGAATGATCAAACATCCAAGATTATATTTCATTGCTCAAGAGTCAAATATAGCAAATGTTTGATTTTGGCAAGAGCTTATGTATAAGCATTTATATTTTAATTCTTGACATGGAAAATTCACTATATCAGTGAAGAAGAATTTAACTTACAGGTAAAGATAGTTTTAAGGTAGCCAAGTATTATTTTTGACCAAGATAAAAGTGTGAGTTCATCTTGTGACATTTAAGCATTCTTATTTACAGGGAAAAGGGCTTTTTTTTTAACCTAATTACAAAGATATACCTTTTTTACATCAGTAAAAATTCTTAGAAGTCTTAGAATCTTTTCAGTGCTTAATATTTTTTTCCTTGAAAATATTTTAGTTATGAGGTACTCCATAAATATTTAGTGAGTATAGAGGTTAATTTTGGTTTTAGTACTTCTGCACAATATTTAGTATAATTATTATTTAGTTAACCAAAATTTACTTAATGGAATTCTAAATCTGAACTATCTTAAACTTACTTTATAAATTAAGTCACAGCTTTGCACCAAAGAACAGCAGCTCCTCATTCATGCGTTGTCATGAACTACCTACTTTTGTACCAACAGAACTTTCTGCAATCGTGGCAATATTCTACATCTGTGTTCTCCAATAGGGAGCCACTACCACATGCGGTTACTGAGCACTCAACATGGGGCTAGTGTGAATGGGAACTGAATTTTTAAACTATGTTTCATTTCAGTTAATTTAAATTTAAGTAGTCACATATTGTTAGTGGCTGCTATATTTGACAGCACCAACTCTAGACTTTTAGGTTCCTAGATTTAATTCTATTTCTATGCCGTGAATAGAATAGAATAGAATAGAAAAGAATAGAATAGAAGAAAGAAAGAATACAGCTACTAATTCCTGACTTTCAAGATATTTTCAAGTTCAGCAGCAACCATTTTTATGTTTCAGTATCCCTTCATTATGACCACTACCATTTGTTAAATGAATAAACAGGTTAGATATTGGATGATCAATACAAAATTTACTAAATTACAATTCCTATTGTTAGGTGTTCACCAGTTGCTAGACACCTTAGTATTCCAGTAAACATATAAATGAGGACTGAGCACCAAACCATTAATTTGATGTGCTGTTTCTTCCTCTCATACAAAATAAATAAAAGCATTTATTTACATAAATGTATAAACCAAAGCATTAAAAGAGATATCTGCGGGGTGCCAGGGTAGCTCAGCCAGTTAAGCATCTACCTTTGGCTCAGGTCATGATCCCAGGGTCCTGGGATTGAGCCCTGACTTGCAGCTAGCTACCTGCTCAGTAAGGAGTCTGCTTCCCACTCCTCCTCTCCCTTTGCTTCTTCTCCATCCCTCATGTTTTCTTTCTCTGTCTCACATAAATAAAATCTTAAAAAAAAAAAAAAGATACTAAGATGTGCATTTGAGTTTACATAATGGGGAAATGCAAAAACAAAAACAAAGCTTAATATGAGGAAGTGGTGATGCAACATGGAGGCTTAAGTGGGTAGAAGAATAAATGAAACAAGATGGGATTGGGAGGGAGACAAACCATAAGTGACTCTTAATCTCACAAAACAAACTGAGGGTTGCCGGGGGGAGGGGGTTTGGGAGAAGGGGGTGGGATTATGGACATTGGGGAGGGTATGTGATTTGGTAGTGCTGTGAAGTGTGTAAACCTGGTGATTCACAGACCTGTACCCCTGGGGATAAAAATATATGTTTATAAAAAATAAAAAATTAAAAAAAAATATGAAGAGATGGGAAAAAAAAAAAAAAGAATGGAGTCCTCTAATCTGTATCTTATCTATCTTTTCATAACCAGTGACTTTTATTCAAAAGTCAATGCCAGCCAATTACAATGCTTGGAAAGTTGCACCTGGGACCAATGGCAACTTATTTTGTTCAGGTGCTTCCCATTTGTAACTCAAATGTCCATCAGTATGACTGTCATCCTCTTAAGGAAAGACTGCAGAAGGTAGCAAACAAGACAAAAGCAATAATGACTCTAAGTTGCTTACCACAGTGTCAGACACAAAATCATTGTTTAATAAATGCTAGCTTATGAGAATAAGAGTGTTATACTACCATGTTAGTTAGAACCCTGGTTTAAGTTTGGAGGATATGTAATATTAAAAATTAAAGGGACTCCAACATGGATCTAATATATAAATATCTAAGTATGTTGTAAAAAAATCCAATCTGTATTTTAAAGACAAGCAGGTTCCACCTGGGAACAAGGTCCAGAGTGGACTGGGTTATCTGGTCACAAAAGAAATATACAATAAATAATTAAATACAAGTGTTTAGGGACGCTTGGGTGGCTCAGTTGGTTAAGCAGCTGCCTTCGGCTCATGTCATGATCCCAGCGTCCTGGATCAAGTCCCACATCGGGCTCCTTGCTCGGCAGGGAGCCTGCTTCTCCCTCTGCCTCTGCCTGCCATTCTGTCTGCCTGTGCTCACTCGCTCTCCATCTCTCTCCCTGACAAATAAATAAATAAAATCTTAAAAAAAAAAAAAGAATCTATAAATACAAGTGTTTACAGAATTCTTTTGGTGTGCCAGGCATTGAATTAGGTAAAGCGGTAGATACAAAAGGAATTTTAAGATACTGTTTATTTTCTGAGTTTGCAATTTAATGGAAAGAAAGAAATAAAAATTATTGAATTTTGGAATATACACATGGGAAAATAACAATAAATCCAGATGAAACAGGCTAAAGGAAGTTAGTAAAGATACACAGCTAGCTCTAGGTCTGCAGGTGGAAGGCCGAAGACTTTAGAAAAGAAAGATTCATGTGGATACCATCCTAGTCAGTCATATATTGTTTCTAATCTGAATATTATGATTATTATATGATTATGATTATAGGCATTTGTTTTTCAGATGGAATGACTTCCGGTAATTAATTTAACGTAATCACAATTGTCAACATAAACTGTTTAGCTAGTAATGCTTCCTTTCTTGGATTTTATAACTATGATGTTGGGCTGATGGATGCCTGTGCACAGAGTCAAACTTGATTTTCTTTCAAGAGTTTAGTATCCTACTCTTAAAAAAAAAACAAATCCTACATACAGTAGTATTCACTGTTTGGGGCGCAGAGTTCTATGAGATTTAACACATGCATAGATTTTTCACCTGATTATAGCACAATTGCAACATGCCCGGATACTTCCCTATTTGTTGACTTCTTAAATCAGAACCTCTCCCTACCGCTAACCCATGGAAAACACTGATTTGTTCTCTGTTTCAATATTTATTTTTTCCAGGATGTCACATTAATGAGATTATTTGGTATGTAACCTTTGGAGACTTACTTTTTTCACTCAGCAAAATGCCCTAGAGATTCAAGTTGTTGTATACAGCAATAGTTCATCCATTTTTATTGATGACTAGAACTGCTTTCTATGGATGTACCGGTGTTTGCTTATTCGTTCACTCACTGAAGTTTATTTGGGTTATTTCTAATTTTTAGACAATTGTAAAGAGTACTGATATAAACATTCTCATCTATGTTGAAATTAAAAACAATTTCTCTGAAAAGAAGTTAAGAGAATGAAAGGACAAGTCACAGACTAGGAGAAAATATTTGAACATCGTGTTGTATCCAGAATATAGAAAGTTGATCCTTGAATTATATTAGAAAGGGTTTGCCCTGAAACAAGGAAGATAATGTTAGAGAAATTGAATGGTAATGTTGTTAAGCCAGCCAGGATTACATTTTGTTCTGAAATGAAACAATAATAGGAACATTATAATATGGCTATAACAGTAATGCAAAATAATATGGAAACTGGAAGGATGCCTAAGTATGGGAAGGTTAGATTTTGGTAGATATGGATCTATGAAAAAATGCAAAAGGAGTAAGATATTTAATGCAAAAATTTAACAGAGGAAGAAAGAGGTCATTGCATTTATAAGGCTTCTACACATATTTAAAATATGAGAGCATCTAAGCATGAGCCCTGGCATTTGGAGAGCTTTAGATGTAAGAAGCCAGGTCACAGAAGTGATCAACCAAAATGCCATTATTCACAAAATATGTGGGAGGGAGGGACACGTGATTTCCTGGTTGTCTTAAGGCTGAACATATTAATGGAGAACAGAGAATGGAATGGAAATTTGAGCAGAATTAAATCATAAATCACCAGGCGCTTATAAGGGCAGGTGATGTTAAAGGCTTTGGGAAACAAGCATAAAAAGATCTGTAGACAGGACGTGAATGAGAAGGCATTTATGAAGGAGGTGGAAAGGAAGGACAACTAGGTGGTAAAAAAGAAATATGCACAAGTGGCAGCTTGTGGCTGTGGGTGTTTCCAGAGATGGCAGTCCCATTTCTGAGCACTCTCCTAAGGACAAAGATATATACTTCAAGGATAGCAGAAAAGCTGTGCACATAGAAGAAAGAAACTTACATTGCCTGCAGAAGGAACTGTCTTGGAGAAATTTAATGCTGCTTATCACATTCCTTTTCCAGATGTTTTCTGCAGTGAAACTATGTTCTGTCCCTGCTTTTTTAACTTTGCTGTACTCCTGGAACCTACTATTTGAAGTAGCGACTTCTAAAGCAGAACATTTTCCCCTGAAGGGTCTGTGTTATAATTAGTGACATTTGAGACAAACAATATATTGTAAAAGTAAAATAAAGATGATAGACAATGAGATTTCATAAACAATTAATGTATGCTTATGGGGCAAAGTGCTTTGAAAATTTAAGTTATTTAAAATAGTAAAATATGTCTTGGGGTCATGGGATTGAGTCCTGTGTTGGGCTCTGCTCTGGGTCTGCCTGGGATTCTTTCCTTCTCCTCTGCCTCCCTTGCCCGCCAATAAATGAATGAATGAATGAATATATAAATAAATAAAACTTTAAAAAATATAACAGGAAACTATGTCCCACTAGATGTTAGGGTACAACAAAGCAATGGTGTGAAATCTTTTGTACTTTAAGTTACAGATCATTTAACTTTTTTGTGAGTAGCAACTTCCTTTGTATCTATCTATATTAATACATATCTCTATCATTGTGTGTATGTGTGTGTGTGTGTGTGTAAACACTTTAAAGCAAAGCAGGAGGAGCTGGGACTGCTAGGAGAAACAAGAACTGGTGGAAAAAGCAGTAGCACTCTGAAAGGGCATCAGGAGGCCCTGTGTTTGAATTGATGCTTCAGGTCTTGGACAAGTTACATGATCTTACAGAAGCTCGATTTCCTCATCTGTAAAATGAGGGTGACAATACCGAATTCTTGACTCGTTTGGGGGATTAAATGAAATAACAGTATAAACACCTAACAGAGTATCTCAAACATGATAGTTTCTTTAAAAAAAATGCAGATTATGTTTCCTTCCCTGGATTGCATAACATCACTTGTGCTAAACCCTTCCTCTTGACCTGAGAAACTAAGAGTTCTAACTTCATATTTCTGTTCATTGAACTACCTTGCAAATCATCTCAACCCAGAGTTTTAGATTTCAGCTGGGATCTTTGGCAGGGGGCTTCTTCCAATTACCCATCCTTCACAAATTACAGAACATTCTTCTTCAGAGGGAGTTCCCAATAAAGTCCTCCAACTCCCACCCCATTGGAAATCACTCATCTCAATATACAGAAGACTGGGAACTCAGAGAAGAGCATTAAATGTCCCTTGAAACTGTCATGGTTCTAGTGTCCTTGCTGAGTTCACCTAAAAAGCCTTTCTGTTCTTCCATTGCTGCATGTATCATTTCATCTTTAGACTACAGATCAAGAACACTTTCTCCATGAAGCATCTCATTACCATTTGAGGCATGTCTTAGAATTGCTACCATATTTCTACCAAATTCAGTACAACATAGTCCAGCATGTATATACATATACATTGTTCATTTGTGTGGCTGGATCCAACTGAAGTTCGCATCGACTTTAAAATGATCTGTGCAGCTCCTCTCGAGGGAAACCATAATAAAGATCTTCAAATAAATAAAGTAATAGTGATTCATTTAATCACCATATAGTCAGCCAGCAGGATATAGTTAGAGAAGTTGCTTATTAGACAGTATCCTTGAATAAATGCCTCAACAGTTTCAGGTGCCAACGTCAAAGGCAGCCAGAGCATCTCTAGCTTATCTGCCTAAACTTGGGCTGTCCCACCCACCTCTCTCATCTCTAGACTTCATTTCACTAATACATTACCATCCTGAAATATATCCAGAATGCAACTACATTGACTCTCTCTACTGCTGCCACCCTGGTCCAACTCCCACCATTCATCACCTGGATTATTATAATACCCTCTCAATCAGATTTCCTGCATTTAGTCTTGCTTTCAGTTTATTCTCAAAAAAACATCCAGAGAGCTCTTTTGCAAGGTAAGGCATATCTTCCTCTTTTGCTCTTGGATCTCCTGTGACTTCCTCTAAGTAAAAGCCAAAGTCTTTATAGTGACTGAAAAAGCCTAGAAAAATTTTTAAAAAGACTAGTTTATCTTCCAACTTTTCTTCTCTGCCATTTCTTCTCTGACACATTGGTTAACCAAATAAAAGAATGGTCTAGTTATATAAAAAAATTCAAGAAGAAAAGGATTTTTTAAAAAAATATCCTTCTACCAAACAGTTTACACATGCAGTGCTTGGTATTGTGTCTGCCACTGTGTAATGTGGACTAATAACTTCCCTCCTTCTCCACACTAGTACCTTTTCTTTAAAGTAAATATTGTAACTAGTCACATAAAATGGAGTAGAAAAAATTTACCAATTTGCCAACCTCCCATCCTTTTTTCATGTGTTTTACCTCTATATTCACTCTAGAATCCACAAGATAGGGCTACCTGTGGGGCTCAGTCAGTTAAGTGTCTGCCTTTAGCTCAGGTCATGATCCCAGAGTCCTGGGATCGAGCTCCATGTCAGGCTCCCTGCTCTGCTTCTCCCTCCCCCTGCTCATGTATGTGTATACACTCACTCTCTAAATCTCTCTCTCTTTCCCTTTCAAATAAATAAATAAATAAAATCTTAAGGAAAAAAGAACCTACAAGATAATATACAATTTTTGCCTAAACTGGTAATATGTGTTTTAAGAAATGCAGGTAAAATATTATTTCGTATTTACTCAAATATTCATCATTTTTTATCTTTATTACTTCCTGAACATCCATTTTTCTTTCTGGAATCATTTCTCTAGCCTCAAGAATTTCCTTTAGCATATCTTATAATAAATTTCTGGTGACAAATTCCCTTAGTCTTATTTTATCTGCAAATATCTTCATTTTCCCATAATTCTTAAGATTGTTTCCTTGTATATAATGTGATCTTTGGAACCTTCCAATATTTTCATTTTATCTTTGCTTTAAGGCCTTTGTGATGTGGCTAGTCTTAATTTTCTTCATATTTATACTGTTAATTCTCCTGAATCTATAAATTTATGTCTTTAACTAAATTTGGAGAGTTTTGAACCATTATTTTTTCAAATATTTTACTGTCCCCCTTTGTCTTCTGTTTCTGGGATTTGCATTACATGTATGCTAGACTTGGTCTTCTCATACAGATACGTAAGATTCTATTAATTTGGTTTTGGGTTTTTTTTCATTTCTTTTTCAGAACAATTGTTCATACAAGGTTTAGAATTCAACAAGGGATTTTGGCAGAATATTTACTCAAACATTGGGCTCACTCTCTGGTTTTCTTCTTTCCTGAATCCTCACTCACTTTATAGCAGTTCCGGTTGTCCCAAACTCTCTCTCTTGGCTCTTCAGGCCACAGAGAATGTAAGGTTTTGGCCAGGAACCTATTGGTGGCTACTGTTGGACTGAAGTCATAAAAATGGAAAACTCACCCTGTGAAGTTCCCGTCTTCTATGTTTTGACTCTCCTTCAAAATCTGTGAGTGTTCACTCTCCAGTGCCTTCAAAGATTTTTTTCCTGCCAGTGTTCATAGTAACCTGTAGGAAGTTTGATCCAATAGGAGCATAATTAGTAATACTTGAAGCAGAAATTCTAAACCTGTTTCCTGAAAAGAAAATTTTCTGTAAATGGATGAGAGGAACTTGTAGGAGACATTAAAAAATTAGGACCTGTCCTATTTCTCATTGCTTTAGACTTTGTAAAAGGTCAGCACTTGAGATGTGCTATAACTTAAGGAGGAGAAAAATGATGAGTAGAGCAGGGATGTATTTAGGTTTGGGGAAGCTCTTTAATCCTCTAGTACAGTCCTCTATAGAATGACCATAAAGTTGTGGTATCCCAGCTTGAGATGCAATTTGTTTACCGGCTTGGTTGATGTCAGTGTCCCAGTGGAGCTGGTCAGAGGCATATTAGGAAAAAGTAGTGGTTCCAGTCAGCTATATGATGATGGTCTGAACTTGGAAGATCTGCATTATAAAAGCATTCCAGCTTGCAGGGATTGGGTTACAGGACTGTGGAGCTGAGAGGAGTGACATAAGACACCAGTATGTCAGCTAAATGGACTGGGGTTTATGTAGGCCTCCAGGTTTGTATTCGTTTGTTTTGCTTTGCTTTATAGGGGAAACTGGAGGGCAACCAAATCTGTGAAGGCAAAACTGTCATAAGGAAAGAGGAAACAAAACCTCTTGGGGTTAAAGAGGATGTTATGATACGTACCATACTTTGGGTAATTTACATGTAGTAGCTCATTTTAACCTTTTGATAAAATGGTTCTGAGGCTTCCCCTAGGTATACCAGGCTTGAGGCAGGAAAATCAATTTTAAACCTAATCAAGGAAATATTGCTGGACCAGTCAGACAGGATCATTTTAGGCCTTGGATAGACCTGAGCCTATAGGTTGTTGGCCTTAAATACACAGAGCTGGATGGAGCCAGGACAACAGGTTGGGCACTTTCTAAAGACAGTGTTTCTCAACTGTGACACAGATCTGCGGAGGCAACAGCAACCTGGGCCCTCCTTTTCATCACCCTGTGGACTTGATGGGAGTGAAGGAAACCAATACCAACACGAAGCTCATGTTGTCTGCTGTGCCATAAGGGATAAACTATCTAAATTCACTTGAACTAGTTATCCCCCTGACAGCCAAATCTATGGGAGGGTGGTAAGCCTGTCCTGCTGCCCAGGGACTGCTTGACTACTTGCCAGGCCAGAGGAAAGAGTGCAAAATGTCATTAATTGTGCTCTTTTCTTCCTCTCCCACATCTATTAGTAGAATAAAAGTTCTAGTTCTTTCCCAGATCTTGGGTAATTCAAAAGTGTGGATGTTCCAGGAAGTCTCCTTAGGAGAATATAGAGGAAGTATTTATTGTCTGCAGTTATCTATACTTGGAAAACGTGGTCAATCCATTTACACATAAATGAATATTTTTCTCTTCTTTGTTGTCCTTCCTCTCCTCCCACCACATTACCAACAAAATTGGTTTCTGTTATTTTAAAAAATATCCTTAAAGAAGACCCAGATTTTCCGGAGCCGAGCTCCACATATTTAGAAAAGAAAATATCTTGTCTTACATCTGACAAATTTTCTAATTGCATATGCTCGTGATTTGCTATGTTAGGCCAATTTTTGTTAGTGATATGACATGGGGACTGAGCTGCATATATATGACACATCTCTGAAGGAGATGACCTGGGAAATTGAAAAAAATTCTAGCATCTTCAAAAATCATTATCTCTGGTAGAAATAACCCATTTTCTGCTGAGAAATTTTCAACGGGTTGGATTTATCTTTCAAGCATTAGAAAAGATATGGAGCACAACTTACCAACATTTTAAACAAAACTTTAATAGGGACAGAAAATAGTTTGAAACTAATTTGGTAAAGACTGTAGTGAGTACAAAGCATAATGTAAAAGTTACTATGTGGACAGAAATAATAAAATTAGTATGCAAACTCAAAGAAGAGTTCACTAAAATCATAGTGAGTATTTCAGTTTTCTCAAGTACAAAAGAACTGTGATTGCATGCTTCTCTGGGAATATTTTGCCAGTTTTCAATAGAAAAATATATACTAATATTTAAAAACAAGGCATAGCACATGAAGTAAGCCAGAATACTAGTAACCGAACATAGTCATACACACATTGGGTGAGAAGTAGACTACTTAGGATTCGTTACAAAGTAACATGTGCTAAGAGAAATAGAAGGAAAGCAATTTTTTCATGAGGCATAGCTGTTAAAGTAATGTGAGTATACATTGAGAGAAACTGTCAAAGTCAAGTAATAGCTATCTGTACTATTTGATAGGTAAGTGATACTATTCTACCCATAGCAATAAATAAAAGTAGTACCAAATTTCTTTAGGGAGGAAAGCAAGCCATTATTTTCAGATTTGAAGGAAAATTCCAGTTCAGGTGAGTTAATTGTAATTTTGCTTCATTCTTTGTGTTTAATATACTGGAGTCTTCAAGGAATAGCCCTGTGGTTGGGAAGACCAGGACGATGATACAACAAATTCTATGTTGGATATACATCCCACATTCTATATTTGCAATATATAGCCAATTGGGATGCTTGGGTGGTTCAGTTGGTTAAGCATCTGCCTTCAGCTCAGGGCATGATACCAGGGTCCTGGGATGGAACCCCATATCAGGCTCCTTACTCAGTGAGGAGCCTGTTTCTCTGCCTGCCACTCCCCTTGCTTGTGCTATCTCTCTAACAAAGAAATAAATAAAATCTCTTAAAACAAGTTTAAAAAATGTATAGACAATTAATCATAGAAAATTAGACCTGATTCATGCCATCAGATAGCCAACAAGACCTAACTATGATAAAAGTTATTGGTGAGAAAATGATGGGGCATAGGAGAAGAAGCAAGAGCTAAGAAAGTATTTTTTTAAATCAAATTTCAGTTTCCTGTGACCTAAAGATGTAACTCTGCACTTTAAGTCTTTGATTACTATAGGTTCTGAACTTTTATTTCTGACTGATAGAATATAAAGTATGGACTTTGGAAAATAAATCTTCCTGGCTTAAAAAAAAAAGAAGTCTGGGAGGTAATAATACCCTTGTGATTTTTTTCTAATAATATTTTCAATATGTAAAATATAGTCAGTAGCATACATTTAATTTGCTCAGTAGAGATTTTACCACCTTCTGTTACTATATTGGTTTTTACTTCCCTGGATAATAATTTTTGTTTGATGAACATTTACAATGTAGTTGGAGCTCTGAGGACTTAAAAAAGTCAATAGCCTTAGTTGGAAAACTTATATCTCTAGATAGAAAATTTGCACATTTTGGATACCTGCTTATTTTTTAGATGATTTGCCTATTTTTTTTTTTTTTTTAATCACCATAGCTTGGAAGTAGGCATTGCTTTTGTACCCAACAGTGAACAAAACCCAGAATCAGAGAGATGAAGTAACTTTACCACGCTGAGTAACAGAGATTGCATTCAAGGTCACATATTTTGATTTTAAGTTCAATGTTCTTTCCATGACTTTACAGTATATCACAGTACATTGGAAGTTTGTGGTTGTCACAAGTTAGGCATCTTTAGAGATGGAACTAGAGCATATCATGCTTAGCGAAATAAGTCATGCTCGATTGTTTTTGAGAGAATAAAAGTATAAGGAAAATTTTTCATTTAGAACTTAATGAATGTTTTATAGGAGAAAACTTTTCTGGGTTGTGGAGTGTGGATCAAGGTCAAACAGGGACAAAAGAAATGCCTGAGAGCAAGAGGTGAGATAATATGGTAAAATTTGACAAAGTAAAATGCCTGACCTTCAGACTGTGGAGAGTATCATGGTGCGCACAGCTGGGAGGTGGTCATTATAACTGAATGTGTACAAAAAAGCATCTTTTGCTCAACCACTATGGTCACCCTGACAAAACTGACTAGGGTAGTACCCCCACTCTTGAGAGAAATTTAGTAAGTAGAAACGGCAGACTTTCACCTAATTTCCCCAAAGCTGCACCAGAACTAGGAAGAGAAATCTCGGTGAGTTAGCATAGACTGTGGTTCTCTGTCAAAGGAACTTTCCGACATCATCCCCGAATATGCCACAGAAGTTAAAAAGAATCATTATAGATGCATCTACATGTCTCTGGACTGATGAAAAATAGATTTTCTAGGGCCATTGGGTGGTGTGTAAATTAAACATACCAAGTTCTTCTGGTTTTCTAGTTCAGAGAGCTTCTTCTTTTTGTTTCCCAGGAGTCTGCTACACTTTGTTAAGTAGGATCCTACCTGAACTGAACTTTCTCTGTAGACATAGGTTTATGGCTCTAATGGAATTGTCAATTCCCTCCTGGAAAGAAACTGAAAAGCTAGTGAAAACTGTATCATTTTCAATCTTTTAAATGGCTTTTAGGTCTGTGCTAATAAATTCTGAATCCATAGTTCATAATTTTTGGTTCAAACACATAATTCTTCTTATTTTGTTTATAGTCTCAAGAGCCTTAGCGTAAAATGCTACTTTCATCATTCTAGAACCTTAAGAAAAATTACCTGCCAGTTTGAATTAAAAGTAGCCTCTTTTAAAAAATATTATAAGAAAACATTGCTGTTTGAAAGTACCAAACAAGCTGAAACTTTTTGTTCAGAAACAAATGTTCACAGGAAGATAAAAGACAAATAGTAGAGTTGTATATTTAAACTATTTTGTACTTCAAATCTATGTTAATATATGAATAGTTTTGTGATAAATTATTCTATAGATGGGGAGATTATGGCAAATATACAGGAAGGTTGCATGGTTCAATGGAAAGTGCAGTATACTAGATGCAGAGAATTTTTTTTAAAATTTTTATTTATTTATTTGACAGACAGAGATCACAAGTAGGCAGAGAGGCAGGCAGAGAAAGAGGAAGGGAAGCAGGCTCCCTGCTGAGCAGAGAGCCTGATGTGGGGTTTGATTCCAAGGCCCTGGGATCATGACCTGAACCAAAGGCAGAGGCTTTAACCCACTGAGTCACCCAGGAACCCCAAGACGCAGAGAATTCTTAACTTATTTCTTTTTCTTCTTGGTTATGTGACCTTCACTGAATCATTCAACCTCTGGGTTTCATGTTTTATATATGTGAATGGGGATAATATTTACCTCCTACACATTATTGACTGATTGAGTTATATCCTACACATGGCTGGAAATAATATGTAGGAATTTCGTGGCACTACTTACATAACTCCTTGTCCTGATCAATACCACTGGTAGGTAAGGTGATGATTTATATGAGTAGTGAAAGGTATTTTAGCTGTGGTCAAAAGTAATAGGAGTTGAATATCCATGGTAAAGGCAGGGATATAGCTTCTCAGCTCCATGCTGGGCAGATCTCATCAGACCACTGTGTTCTGTGCTCATTGCCTAGCCATGGGAATGCCTTAGTTTAATTAAAGGACTTCCTTTTAATTAATTTAAGGCCATCCTTTAATAAAATTAGGTAGTGTCAGGATACATGGGTGGCTTAGTCAGTTAAGCATCCAACTCTTGGTTTCAGCTCAGGTCGTGAACCCGGGGTACTGGGATCAAGTCCTGCATTGGGCTCTGTGCTCAGCGTGGAGTCTGCTTGAGATTCTCTCTCCCTCCTGCTCATTCTCTCTCTCTTTCTCTAAATAAATAAATAAATCTTTAAAAAACTGAGCCGTGTACATGGCTAAGCAGTGAGCATGGTTTGGGGTCACTGGTGACAGACATGAAAGAACTGAAGTTATTTTGCCTGGTGAATGAAAGAAGTAGGGGCCTGACAGCTGTCTTTGATCGTTTGCAGGATGCTCATAGAGGGGTATGGACTAATTTTACGAAGTTCTGACGGACAGGAGCACGATAGGTAAAATTATGAGAAGGGAACATATGATTTTACACAAGATAATTTCCAACTATTAGGCCAGACCTCAAAATGGATGGAGGTAATGAATTGCTCCACACTGTCAGTGCTTAATCAGAGTCTAGACAGATGCTTTGGGGAACTTTTGTAAAGAATTGGCTTAGATTATCTCTTAACTGCGAAGGCCCCTTCTTTCATTGATATTTTATAATTTTATCATTTTTATTACCATTTATTATCATCATAGGTTAACTATGAAAGCATTAGAATAAAATGATTTTTGGTCTTGTCCACTTATTTATAAGTGTATAGCTTTGCTTCTAGAAAACAACAGCTGAAAATAAAATATGTTTATATCACTACATTCTAGTTCATCAAATTTCCTCAGATAAAAACACCAGGATCATATGTGTGTGTGTGTGTATAACTTACTGATAAATAGATTTGTTGTATTTTCTGTTTTATCTTTTCATGGTTTTTGTGAGTTGTAAAAACATTTTTTCACCTTTGCTATAATCTTATTTAAAAATCATTAAAAGAATAAGGACTGGAGGTATCTTCAAGGTTGGAAGTCCAGTAATATATGTGGTTCTTATTCCTCCTTCTAACATTTTTGACTACTGGCTGTCCATCTAACTCTCGCATACCTCAAAATGCAGGAACTTCTTACTTTTTAAGGCATCTTTGGCATCTTTGGATAGGTCTTACTTCTAGAATATCCTTCCTCTATACAAAGCTGAACTCTTTCTTCTTGTCACTTCTTTTAGTCCTCCACACGGACACCATCCAGAATGAATCTAACCCCTCTTCTATATAAACAGATTTTTGTACATTTAAAGACAGTTACACTGATGATTCACCTCTTATTTTTGGAATTTCTGCTGGGTCTTGAGCATCACCATTATTCTGGCAACTTCCCTCCGAATAGTCTGGCTTTATGTATCCAACTTTGAAGTCTGTTGTTCAGAAAAGGACATAATCCTACTATAGCTATGGTCTAGCTGTAGAGCACAAATAGGAGTGTATCTTCTCTTGTTCTATTTCCTGTCCATTTATATTAAAGCAACCTAAGGTTTTAACGAACCTCTTTGTAGTTAGAATTTACACTTGACTCATTCATTCAAATGATATTTATTGAATGCCTACTATACACTGGAGTCTCTTTTAGGCAAATAAAACAGAGAATGGACCAAACAAAAATACACATTAGAGAAGTATATTTAATAATGAATACTTTCCTTCTTTTCCATAAGTTCTGTCACTAAACCATAGTCTCTACCTGGAAGTATCATAATTATCATTTATCTAAGTGTAAGACCCAGCATTTAAAATTTTCATCTTGAAATATACAGCATATTATTTTAACATTCTAAGGTGTTTACGAAATTTTGATTCCATTATTCAGTGCATTTACAATGACTTGGCTGTGTGAGCACAAGTGATAAAATTTGTATATTTATTCATTTCAAGGTTTAAAATGTTCATAGGAAATCCTGAAGATAGAGCCATGTGGCATTGACTAAAAAACTTTAGAATGACATATAACACATTATTCAGTGATCTCTGGGTATGAATAATTACCTATGTATTTGTCTACTTGGTTATACATTTAGGTTATGTTGCTGCCTGTGTGTGCGTGTGTGTGGGGGGGGGCGTGCGCGCGCGTGTGTGGTGATGTCAGAAAAGTCTTCACCAAATGCCTTGCTGAAGACTTGTCTTTCCTCTGCTTCCCTAAATGCCCGCTTTCTTTTAAGAGGCATTTTTACACACTGGCTCCACTTTCCCACCTCCCTTTATTTTTCCATTTGTGCCAATCAACTAGAATAGAACTCCATTAACTTAAACAGCTCCCATTAACAAAGACTGAATATATTCTTAAAGAATATTTATTTGGAGAGTAGGCTGTCCACAGTCTGACAACTCTAGATTCAGATCTGTCTTCAGGAAATACCTCAAACCATGATCTTCTCATTCTTTCTTTCTTTCTTTCTGTTTCTGAGGACAGGGAAATGTCATCCTCCCATATCCACAAATACAATATTTTTAGGGCATAAATGGAAAATGGTGATTCAGTAATAGTTCTGTGTCTTTCTCCACAGATCCAGGAAGAATTCAATATAGAGATATTTAAATGAAATATGTCTAGTAGTTGCCTCCTTGTTTTCAGTTCTGGTATTATTCTAGTTGTATATATATATTCTAAAATGAGCTGGCAGCAAATCAGATTAAGGGAAAAGGGATAGGATTTGAGTATTAAAAAGATAACCAATGTCTCTTTTATATGTAGGAGTTATAAATATGCATAAGAGCATTTTATCATTTTATTTGAACCTTAAATTTTAAAATTATATTAAAATTTAAAATACCAGTACTTCTATTAAAAATGAAGCACATAGATGCAGTCCAGTTTGAAAAATTCTGAGAAAGAGGTTCTGAACAAAAGGATTTTGAAATGCTTTTTAACAAACAGATGCTCTGACTATTCTGATTAGATAAAGAAGCTATCCGTTCTCCCCTGGTGATATTTCAAATTTTGCAAATACTTTGCAGTAAAAACCCTACAAGCACTATGATGCTGATGTTAGAAAGGCTATACATCAAACTGGACTTTGAAATTTTATTTACTATAATATTAGAAATACTTAAAGTTATTTATTTAATTTATTTTGTTAAATTAATATTCTGATGTCATTTATTTATGTTAGGTGCAAATATAGAATTCATTTTTAAAGTATAGAGATGTTGCTACCTTTTTATGCTACTGTGAAAATTGTTTTACAATATTATCACCTTGATTTGAACATGAGATATCATTAAAAAATTGTGATACCTTTTTTTATAAAGGTAATTATTAATATAATCTTGAAATTTGCTTTTAAGGAGCACACATATTGCATGGAGCACTGGGTGTGGTGCATAAGCAATGAATCTTGGAACACTAAAAAAATAAAATTAAATTAAAAAAAAAGAAATTTGCTTTTGAAATGCAACTCCCAGAAACTTAGAGAGAAACAATTGATTATTATAAAATCAGCTGGAGAATCCCTAAAACACATTATCATTGATACAGTTTACTCAGCTTAAAAGGATCCACTCTGGGGAGTGGTTCTCACAAGGATACCTGTTAGGGCTATTATATCTGTCAGAATGGCAGAGATGAGGAAATGAGAAAGGATACATCTAAATATTCAAATAATTATAATGGAAGTTGTGTGCAATGACAAATCAGAAGATTTTTCTGCTGAACAACCAAATGGGCAACTTAAAAGCAAAATTTCAGGAAACAGACTAGAAAATGATTATGAGGAACTTCTAAATCCCCCAAAGAAATTTTAATTCTATAAATACATATCTATCCACCTAATGTGTGGGTCCAATCCCCTTCAAAAAAAAAAAAATAGAATGGGTGTAACAGAGTTTTCCTGGGGACTCTGGAGCTATCAGGCTGTTTGAATAGAGGGCTATTCATTGTGACGCTCCCCTTAAGTCTCTCTATGTCCAATGAGCAGAGTAGATCTGGGTGATAAGATAAAAGTGGGCAGCAAGAGAAAGATGAAGAAAATAAACTGATCGCCAATGAAGATTACATCAAAACACATTCTAATGGGGAGCAAATGAGAGGACTGTTAACCATGTAAATGAAGCATAACCTGGCTTCAGCCAGCTTCTATTAAAATGTTGGCTGACATCATTTTTGAAGAGCCAGACTTACATAGAAATGGGCTGTAAGACAATTAACCAAAAACAATTTCACTAAAATGACCATTTTTTTTAAACTATATTATGTTTAGTCAAATAGTTTTGATTTTGCCTTTTAACAGCTTTTTAAGTAATGATCAATTCATTTTTTCCTCCAATTTGCCCCATTATGTTCCTTTTATTTCTACTGGAGCTGCAGACCAAAGGCCAGAGAGAGGGAAAGACTGGTAGGCATGAGGGCATGTTTCTCGTTGAAGTGGACGTGGATTATAACCCGTTGAAAATATGGGACTAGGTGAGCTCAGGGTTCTCCTACTCTGCCATCTTCCCAAGCTCCTTTAAGGGCATGTTTTTTGTTATAAAGAATTCTTATCATTCTTATCAATATATTCCTCATGAATATATTTGTTTTTCTTTATGATACATTCTTCATGTATACAGTCATTTAAATGTGTATGTATAAAAAGAATTTATCTTTAAAAGTAGATTGTTAGGAATATATTTTTCTTAGGAATATATAATTGGTTATAAATATTTAAGAATATCAGGAATTTCATGTTTAATTTTGTTAATTCTTAAATTCAATCTCTCTCATATTCAGTTCTTCCTCTTTCTTCTCCTCAATTGCTAGCTCCTTAAAATAGTGTCATGAAGACAAAAGAAGAACCAGTCAATATAGTTAGAAGAAATAAATGAATTATGTGAATCAGTAAATTAGTTGACTTCTGTGGGGATGAATGCTTGCTGAAGGAAGGTTAATTTTTCCCATTTCCTACAGGTAATAAAGATGATAGGGAACTTGCTTATGATAAAAGTAGAATAAATTAAATCACCTAGGATTTAGCACAGATGCTTGGAAAGAACATTTTATAACTGTGTTGGGTCATTCTTATGTTGACGACATTGTTGTCAAGATTTATTGTTTTTATGCAAGATTGATTTTCAAGTCTATATTACTATTGTGCAAGATTTGTAATCCCACAATGGATTTGCTACTTCACACTGCATCAAATGTGGAGGAAAAAAGAAGATATTATGCATTACAATCTTTTAGAATCTGTGTGTGCATGTGTGCATTTTTCCCTCCAAATGTTGTATAGTATGCAGTAGGCTAGAAAGAGAAAAAAAAGGGGTAAAAAATATCAAGATATTCATATGTGATATATGTTCTTAATAGGTAATCAGATGATGTTTAAATAAGCAAATGCTGAATTTAAGAAAGGAGAGAATTTTCCTTTAGTTATTTCCTTTGAGAGATTTTAATGATCCTACAGCAAATACACACACACACAAAACAATGTGTATCCTCAATACTTTTAAGAGGATGGCCTGACCAGAGCTTCCTGCCCATCACTGTACACTACCATGTTGTGAAGAAGACAGCAGGGCCTTTCCTGGTTACTCTAGTGTGCTGTAAAAACCTGATTATTTTCTACAGTGTGAGGAAGGTAGAGAGTACAGACAGATAACATTAGTAATAATAAATTTTTTAAGGCTTCAGGAATTGTGTGATTGCCTTTTTATCGTGATGGCCCCACAAGGAGCATAAAAAGACCAAAAGCCACTGAACCATCTTTTTCCTTTGCTTTCTTAAAGAGTTCACTGAAAAAGCACTCCTGAGCAACACTTTTTAAGTTCTGTCCACTTCACAAGGAAAGCAAGTGACTGGACATCACCAGGAAACAATCTGTCTACTCCCTTGTCATCGAGTTAGATATGATAAGTGGACAGCCCAAACACTAGGTATATA
Source organism: Mustela nigripes (assembly GCF_022355385.1). Lineage (NCBI taxonomy): Eukaryota > Metazoa > Chordata > Mammalia > Carnivora > Mustelidae > Mustela > Mustela nigripes. The sequence goes on along the minus strand of NC_081560.1, from coordinate 31,481,499 downwards.
CATTATTATTCCAAGAGACTATTTTGGTTACTGAAGAAAGGAGCTGAGGATAACGTTCATGAAGACTAAACCAGAAATGAACAGCATAGAGAGATAAGTACGTAATAGTTTCCTGTTTTTTTTTTTTTTTTTTTTTTTTTTGTTGTTGTTGTTGTTTTTGATTTCTAGATTACTGGTACCTAGAAATTCATCTAAAAGTTAAAAGTCAAAAGACAGGTCAAAAGTCAAAATGATAGGGATTATTTCACCAGGAAAAAAATGTCTCAAAACTAAAAATATTAATAGAACTTTACTAACAAGAATAATTGACGGAATACTGGTTTGAATGACTAGAAAAAACTGAGTTTCAAAATTGATTTAAATAAAGAAAGTTTAGTTCACGTCAAATTCACTCAAATAAGCTTAAAATATGTCCTTATTAAATGTACTTATTAACTGATGGAAATGGTTCATGATCAATGTATTAGTTTTCTAGGTCTCTGGTAACAAAGTGCCACACATTGGCTGGTTTAAAACAACAAAAATTCATTCTCTCACAGTTCTGGAGGCTTGAAGTCCCAAAATCAAGGTATTGGGAGGATTGGTTCCTTCTGGAGGCCCTGACAGAAAATCTGTTCCATGCCTCTCTCTTAGCTTCTGGTTGCTGCTGGCAATTCTTGCTGTTACTTGTCTTGTCGATATATCACCTCAATCTCTGCTTCCATCTTCCTATGATACTCTTCATGGGTCTCATGTGTCCACATTTCCCTCTTCCTTCATCTTATATGGACACCAGTCATTGGAGGGGAGCCAACCCCTTTCCACTGTGATCTCATCTTAACTAATCACATGTCCTAAGTCCCTATTTCTAAGTAAGCTCACATTCTAAGGGCAGTTTTGGAGGAACACTACCAACCCAGTAAAATCAATATATTAAGCCATCAGCTTTGGCCACCCCTGCTAATTAGTTGTTTGTATTTTCAAAGACAGCTATTATATATGAAATTGTTTACAAAATAAAAATTGCTCTATCTACATATTTTATGACTAATTTCTTGGTGACTCCTTAATACTGATAGGCAAATATAAACTTTACTCTGTTCCATGTTTTAATTATCATATATTCCAAACTTATTAAATGAAACAAATGATTTTAGGATTATAATTATACTTAGGATTCACTAGTCTAGCCATCATTACATAATGACCTGAAATTTTTTTGAGGGATAATAATCTGGCAAAAAAGGAAATGCAGTAAAAGTATGTTAATATCCAAAGTGATTCTCTTCAATTAAACAGCTCATGAACATGATTTGTTCATCCTAATATATGGTATAATAAAGTATTCTACCAAAATGTTTTGTTGATTCCATGTGGATATTTGTAATAATCATGGCAGCAGGAGAAATGAATTGAAAGGTATCACATTAGGTTCTGTTATCTCCTGGTCCTCTACTGTCCTCAGGCCACCTTATTCTAAAATCCAAGAAGAATATATTGGTATCCATAGTGCTTACCTGGGGAAGTCCACTGGTGCCCTTATCAGCAATCATAACTTTGGTGACTCCTACTTAATAGGAAGTAGGAGTCAATGATTTAGCTGTCTTCCCAGCACCAGCAGCTGCTTTCCTTCTTCCCCGTCTGGTTTCATCTCATGCTGGATACCATCCCTCTTCCTTCATTTTCCACAGAATCATCCCATGACTGTCACACCTGGCAGTCTTTTATTGACGTTGTGGTGATTGCAGAGTGCCTAGGAAAAAACTTAACAATTAATCACTTATGACTATTTCTAGAAACTTCCTAACAATATTAACACTTGGGCTTTCTCACTTGCCATTTCCCTGTGGATGTTCCTCTCCTCCTACCATATTGCTGAACATAGTTTTGTTTTCCCACTATCTCCTTTCTCTTGAGCTATTTCCCCAAACTTCATAATTTTCCCTCTTTGTTATGCAGAACCTTTACATTTTTCTTGTTTTATCCTCTCTTTCCAAATCACACCCTGAACAATAGTGGAGCTATAAATACAGCAGTTATCTTTCATGATGAAAGATGTCCATTCAAGTATTTTTCCAGACAAAAAAGTCAAGAAGAAGTACCACCTTAGATTAGTATTGACATTTTCCTTAAAACCAAGCCACTCTAGTCAGTGGACCTTGAACTTATCCTCAGACTCTACTCAGACAACAATGCCTATTTGGCAACTTAAGAAAGGATAAGAGCTCTCCTAAGCATTAATTCTAAAGGGAGTGTTCTGAGATGTTCATCTATACTTTATGATCTGTGTGATTGAAGGATGGAAGGAAATTTACATTATAGACTAGAGGAATAAAATAGACCTCTGATATTAACACAAGGAACTTGGGATATAGAGATGAGCTATTTCTGGGACCACTTGGGACATATAAAGAGATGTTTTTGAATTTTATGAGGTCCATTTCTTGGGAACATCTTTCTTTAATTACACGGCTTCTAGAACTGTTTTCTTGCCCCATTACTTAAGGAAAAATTTATAGAACCTGTCTACAGTAAAAAAACAATGTTTGGTAAAAACACAAGTAAGAATTTTCCTTCCAACATACTGTGGGTGTACTGTTCATATTTGACAAATAAACAAGAATACAGAGTAGTGAAATTACTCTCAACTTGATATCATAGGATGAGTAGAGTTGAAAAACAAGGTCAATGAACCCTGGTTTCTGGTTCACTTCTTTCATTCCTGGCCAAAGTTCATTCTCTCAAGTATGTAGAAAACTTAAGATGCTATTTTTGTGATAGCAAAGAAATTTATGTGTTAAAGGGAGAATGTAGTCAACTTACTAAACTTCAGTGGCTAGGGAGAAGAGTCCTTTAACTTCATAAACAGGTTGTGTGATCTGGGCCAGTTAACTGATGGGTGAGATTTCTCTGTGCTTATATATTCTTTGTGGTACAAAGCCTTGCAAACTATAATTTGTTAACTAGCCCCCTACTCTTGTTTTCAAGTATTTAGGCTATCATTTCTTATCAGCTAAATGTGAGATAGGGATATGTATGTAATAATTGAGTTTCGGTTAAAGTAACTGGTCATGGACTAAGATTAGCGATATTACTTAGTTTTGCATCATCTTGCCAAAGTCTGGGGAGTATCACAGTTAAACACAGCAAGAGAAGAAGCTGTGACTGAAACAGATAGGAAGTATGCATTGTCTATCACCAAATAAAAGTGTCTGTTGTAATTACGTCTGTTGTAATTAAATCCAGTCTTCTTGCACCATAAACTGTTGCAAAATATCTTTGCCCAGCTTCAGCGGAGTGAGAGACACAGTCTACTCACAGTTCTACTGTAAGACCTCTTAAATGGGATAACATATGTAAAGCACCTTAAATAGTTTCTGGCATCTAGTAGGGACAAAATAAACTTGAGTTTTCCTTTGCCATTGCTGATGAGGTTTTTTAAACAAGTAACAACAGCAACAACGAAAAACAACTTTTCTTGATGGCTATGCAAACTTTGAATTCATATTTAGGATATTTTTAGCCTTTTTAGTAAGCATGCTTTGCTAAATCAGTTGGTTTTACTGTGCTTTTTATATTATCCAGCTAAGATGACATGAAATGTTATCTTTTGAGTTATTCTTTTCCAACTTTTAGTCACCAATATAGGTAAAATTTAAATTTGGTATGCATTTACCCAAGAAAATTCTATGCAAGGACTTTCTGGAAAGGCTAGGGCAGGAAATCAAAAGCCCAAGCACTCAGAATGTTTTGCCTTAGGGGCTGCCTTCCGGATTTAGTATTTGTCTCCACATAGGCATTGCCTTTGTTAGTGTTTGACATTTTTTCACCTTCCAATCTGCCTGACATTTTCGGTGACTCTGTGTACCCTTGTTCCTGGGGAATTTTCCCGGTTATTTGATCACTTTCCCTGACTTCCTACCTGCTCCTCTTACTGGCAAATAATCCAGTTCTTTCTCCTGACTTTGCGCGGCTGCCTTTGCTGGGGATTTGCTTGCTTTGTTTCTGATTCAGGTTTACTCTGATGTCCTACTTAGTTGTTTTTAGATTCTGATATCGGGTCCTCCCCCATCCCAGATTCCCATGTACTTTGTGGTCTTATCAAGGTGCTGCACATGGTGGGTGTTTGATAAACAGCTGTAGATTTGGTTTCCTTACACTTCCGATCCTGGATTCTTACTGTTTTTCTACTGTTGCTTCCAGGATTTGACAGATTGTATTTATGTAATTAGTAATAAACACACAGAAAGAAGACAGGAAGATTTTACCTGGTGCCTCACTGATACCAGACTCAGGTGATTTATTGATAATTATTCAGTGGGGCCATCGCTGGCTCTGATTTGGAGCTTGTGAGCATGTTGTACACACAGCATGGAGTAACATTTTAATCAGAGAATGAAAAACCCAGTCCGTCAATTGATTGCTATACCTCAGAAGCAAAATATCCTGGGAGTTTCCAATATATGGATGCTTTGATGTTGAGCTTTTAACATAATCTATATTGTTATCCATGTGGAAACATAAAGCTAGTAGATATTTTATCTAGTATAGCTATTATCTATTGAATTAAGTGTTAAAAAAACCTCAGTAGAAGGAGTTACATATCAGAAATAGGAATAATAATTTAAGATAAACAAGAAAGATATACACTAAAATATCCACTTATCCAAAGTGAAATAATTGTAGTTGTTAACTTTCTCTATTAAAAGTATTTTTAAAGTTATGAAAACCCCATCTATTATTAGGTAGAACTATACTTATAATAATAACTTCAAATGATTTTTATTCAGTTATATAAACAAATGAAAAAATTATACTTACTCTAGGCAATGCTGATTTTTTAAATAAAGATTTTATTTATTTATTTGATAGACAGGGACACAGTGAGAGAAGGAGGGGGAGAGGGAGAGGGAGAAGCAGGCTTCCTGTGGAGCAGGAGGCCTGATGCGGGGCTCCATCCCAGGACCCTGGGATCATGACCTGAGCAGAAGGCAGACGGTTAATGACTGAACTGCCCAGGCGCCCCATAGGCAATGCTGATGTTTTTTAAAAACAACAGTGAAATTAGAAAGAATTCACTCCTGAGTATGCATTCTTCTATTGTTAATGGAAACTTGACTGCCATAAATGAAACAAATACATGTATAAAAGATAGCTTTGCTTCACAAGTTTTATTTTAGCTTTAATAGAGTCTTGAGATGCTATTAATGTCTAAGCAGGTTTGGAATTTCAACAATAAAAGGATCCTCTCTTGCTATAGCACTTCTGTGTTTTTAATTCCAAGGCTGCTCTTATGGCATTCACGGACTGATTGAAGACATTACTTTTTTCATTTTTCTATTAATCTTTTAAGCCACAACTCGAATGATCAAACAGAGAGGGTAAATATAAATTTTTAATATGCAGAGTTCTATGTATTCATTGGTATATATCTAGCACTTTAAGTTTCTAACTCACTTTCATGTGGTTAGTCATTCATCGGGTGTCCTTGGATGCTAATGAGCTTTGTTTCTGTAGAGGAGGCCAGGAGCCAGGATTGAGAGAGAAGATCAGGGTACTACCAGTCATGTGGATTTCCTTCTTTTCTTCTTCCTCTGGAAATGTAATAGAACACAAACAATATATTTTGCTTATTTGGAAGAATATCCTAATCTTTATGCTGAACTTAAGTTACTGTCAACTGAGGGCAGAGGGAGGAAATGGGTAATTTTTTAAGGGCTGAGTTATTTGGGGGAGAAGTCTAACATGTTCCCCACACTTATTATGTGTTGGGTTGCAAACATGAGTTAACAACACTGTCCTCTGTTGCTGTCCACTGGGCTCTCACTTACCCGTGTCCCTCCCCCCATAGTCTCACCCCCTGCAAAGCCTTCTCCATTGCTCTAATACACAGTTCCTGAGTAGATCTCTCTTACTGCAAACTCAATATTTATTTCCCTGTTAGAAATCTTTTAAAGGCTAATGGTAGCCCATAAGAAGGAGGTCAAACATCTAAAGAACCCCCTGTCTCTGACCCTCTGGGACCTCCAGCCTCATCCAGTTCATGCTGTCATGAAACATCTCTGGGGCTATTTCATACCTCCACATTCTTGCCATCTGTTCCTATTTCCTATAATATTTTCCCAGAGCGCTAGTGAGGCTACACGCTCCCACTCTAGGCTTCTGAGCAGGACTCTAAACTTCTCTGTTGTTGACAGGATCTGACAGTGTTGATTGATAGTCCTGGCTCAGGCCAAGTTTGATCTTACAATCTGCCCTTCACTATCTGGGTAACCTGAATGAACATCCCAAGGCCTCCCATCCCTCATCAGAAAATTGGGATATTCATAATAGTAGTCGTTCTGATCTTGTATGGAATTCAGTGAGGTAATACTTGTAAATAACTTTAGCATAGTGCCCTGTACATTATAAGTACGTAATAGATGCTACAATTACAATGATCAATCACATTTTAATATTATTTATATTATCAGTAATTATTTTAATATTTAATTAATTTAATTTAAGTAATTTAATATTATTAATTACCAGTAATTATCACTGTTATAACATCTTCCAAGTTACTTTGACATTATTTTTTCCTGGTGTCTGTCTCCCTAGTAGGTTACCTGTTTCTGTAAGACAGTGGCCATCTCGGATGCTCAGGGTATGCACTGGCCTTAGTTCATAACATGAAGTTGATAAATGTTAGCTAGACCCTTACCAGAGTCCCAACTTAATGTCCAAATGAATATTAAAGTGCTATACTCCAGACTTCATAGAATGGCTAAGGAAAGCTTTTCTTCGTAGATCAGGAGGCTAGAGTATATGCCTACATACCTTTCCTGTTCCTCCAACGCAGCCTGACCTATTCTCTGTTCTTTGCGCAGGGACAGAATGAGACTCTCAGGTTCTTTACATTCTTCAGCATTTTATTTAAACACTTAACTCCTGTTTTGAAGTTTAGAATTAAATAATACAATTATTCTATCATGTGGAGAGCTGATGGTGTTATTTATTTTATGTCTTTGTTTAAATTCTGAAAGCAGAATGGCAGGTGGTGGCTTTAGCCAGTCAACTCTTCCATGATGACTTCTGAATTTCTAATGTCAACACAAGTGATTTTCATTCTTGAGGATTTTCAAAGTTTGTGCAATTTTCCACTTACTCAAAGGCAATATTGTTAGAATCAATAGATTTCTTTAAATATAATTTTTAGTAGTTTGTTTATAATATTACCATGTTTCTATAGCCACGTTAAAATTGGTCTTGAGGGAGAAGTAATTTCTCCTTTTAATCTTGGTGAAACTTATTAGTTCTGTTGGCACAAACATGGGGTTTTACATTTAAAACCAAGATTATTTGCTAAATATAAATAGAGAGTTACTATAAAAGTCTAGTATCTAGTATCCAAGACTTCAAGGAGATGGATATATTTTTGGTTATCACTAATACACCTAATGTCCTTCAGTTTTCTTTTCTCGTTGCTTAATGCTTCATTTCTCTTCCTTTCCTCTGGAAGGGCACTTGGGATACAATATTGGAATGTAAAACCCAAGATGCATACTTACAGAATTTAATTTTTCATATGATTATGAATGATTAATTATAAAAGGTTCACCTTCTCATTTTATGCACTTTCTGAAGTATCTCTATGCTTTGAAGTTACTTAGAAAGGATGTTTATTTGAAAACAGAAATGTTTTTTCTTTTTTTAAAGATTTCATTTATTTATTTGTGAAAGAGAGAAAGAGAGCACAGGCAGGCAGAGTGGTAGTAGAGGCAGAGGGAGAAGCAGGCTCCCTGCTGAGCGAGGAGCCTGATGTGGGACTCGATCCCAGGGCGCTGGGATCATGACCTGAGCTGAAGGCAGCCATTTAACCAACTGAGCCACCCAGGTATCCTGAAAACAGAGATGTTTATTATCTTATTATCCTTATTCTAGCTTTTTGTCTAGCTAGCTCATGCATAGGAGCCTTCCTCTCCTCTGTTCAAGACTCAAAGGGACTTCAGAAGGAAGAGTGGAATATGAAAAGCTGCTCCGCTGGAGCAGCTATACCAAATAGTCTCAGTGAATGGCACATATTGGGAATACACACATACATACATACATTCGTAAGACATACATATATACATGAATGTATGCCTTTGTGTAAAACATAGCAGGGTATCCAGACCAAGCCCAATACTTCAAAGTCAAGAAGAGCATCCCACAAAAAACACAGTGGAATTGGGGCACCTTCGTGGCTCATTCAGTTAAACGTTTGCCTTTAGCTCAGGTCATGATACCAGGGTCCTGGAATCAAGCCCTGTATCGGGCTCCCTGTTCAGTGGGCAGTCTGCTTCCCCCTCTGTCCCTCCCCCTGCTCATGCTCTGGCACTCACTTTCTCTCTCAAATAAGTAAATAAAATCTTTAAAAAAAAAAAAAGAGAACTCCATGGAATTGCAGGAGAGGTAGAAATTTGTTCCCTCTCTACATAGTCTCACTGTATTTGTAACTGACCGTAGGGCTGAAGCTCAGCAGAGGGTTAGAGCAGGAACTTTGGAATTGGTTGCCAGGGCTCCATAGTCTCTTTCTCGCCATTTCCTGAAAGTGTCCTGCTGGGAAGTTTATTTCAAGTCTTTTTGTACTGCAGTGGGCCCACCACATGAGATGGTTGTGAGTAATATTTTGGAAGCTGTTATTTTATGCTGTCCCTGAAATTTGGTTCAAGATTTAACAGTTGTAGGAAAGATCTTATTTTAATCAACTCCATCTCATTTACATGCATTGATTTTAAAAGGTAAGAGGGGGATTTATTGGTACTATAAAGAGAGAAGAACTTGCATGAATCCCTTGTTCCAATACAGTTTCTCACTATAATTAAAAGCAGAATAACCTCATGGTCTGTTGTCTTCAAGACAGAAACAACTGGAATATTATTAACCCATCTTGAGATCAGTCTAGAGCTAAATATTAAAAGACTGAATAGTTTAGCTTGTTATGATCTCAGAATTTCATCTAAATAGATGGGTGTTAAAAGAGCTGTAGTCTCATTTCTTGACTAGGCTCCTATATTAGCCCTTACCCTTTGGTCTTATGTATGTGAAACAGGGTCCATCTCCCCCAATGTTATATTAGAAGTGGAGCCTTCAATTGAAACATTTTTCTTTAAAGAAGAAGAAGTCTGTTATTGGCTAAGCTTTTTCATCTCGTTTATGATGACTAAACTTAGAAATATTCTGAACTGACACTTTTGTGGGTAGGTCTTATGGATAGTGTAGATTTATCTCTAAATTACTCACCTCAAGTGGTACCAAAATATAACATCTAATCTTAAATATATTAAGTGTGACTCTCAGTTTCTTTTTCTCTAAGGAACAAGGTCACAATATTAATTTTGAAATTCCCCATACAGGTTGTGAAAAAGCCTATCAAATGTGTGCCATGTAGCAGTTCAATCAATGTCATTCCCACTTTTCTCTTGGGGAGTATCTTCATTCATAGTGAATTGCTCTCAATTTCAAGGTCTAAGGAAAAGGCCATTTTCTTAGAGAGTAAATCATGTTATAGTCAAACTATTGCTATCAAAATAAATTTTGGGGACAGCTGACAATTTATATTAATTCAACTTTATAAATGTATATTAAAGCCCTCTATTTTTATCTTCTTAATAATAGTGAAAGTAAGATGGCTTATATACAACACTACCTTATTGAAGAAAAGGATGGGGTCTATTTATTGTGGGTTGTTTCATTCATCTCATTGGAAATGAAAATTCAGTCCTAAATTCTAAATGATAATATTAACAATATTAATAAAAATATTAACAAAATTCCTATACTCATTAGAATTTTTCAAATTTTGAAACTATGTAGACTCTATGTAACTTTCTTATACCATGTGTGGAATATTGAGAAAACAGGCAAAACTTATGATTATATTAATGTGATTATTAATAAAACTCTTTTCATATGTAAAATACTCATCTATTAAAGTAAAGTAGACTTGGGTATATAGATAACCCTTCACTGACACTAGTAATGTGAAGTAATATTAAAGATAAAGCTTTTATGTTTCAGCCAAGCATCATAAAATGTCATACAAGTTATTTTTTATTATAAGCATTTTAACATCATGAGATTATACCATGAGTTCTTTTACTATTTTTCATTTCCCTCCCTTTCCTAGTCTGAACATCTCCTTTCCTATTTTTTCATTACTTCTGTGTAAGAAACTTTCAGACTATTCATTCTTAACGGATATAACCTAACAAGAAAAATGTTATGAATCAAATGCATAATGACCTAGGCTGAAACCTGTCTTGCATTACTGTCCTCCGAGGGAGGACAAATCCAAGCATCTTAACTAGATTTATAGATTTCACTTGATTCACTGGAGGAATGCTTTAGAATGTCTCAGAGTGTGGTAGTTTTGTGATAACCAGTACAAGTTATGGCCTGTCACATTTTGTACTCTAAGTAAACTCCAATTACTCTTGTAGTGTGTATATCAAGAGTACATATTTTGATACTTGATAGTAGTATGAAAGAGTGCAGGTATGTGTACTGTTTCTCTAGTGTCTAGACTGGAGTATCAAATTTCTTCCAGTCTCTAGAATTCTCAATAGACCACGATAAGAAAATACCTGATGTTTATACCCCACATGATGCATTGGGTATAAAGAAGACACTGTCAGATACTCGAGTAGCTTATGATCTACTTGGAAAAATGTGCTAGGTTATTTTGGTGGCTAGAAACAGAGATTCACTCAGGTTACCTTTAATAGTAAGATGACGGTTTGTTGCACATGAGAATGAGGACAGTGTAGGGGAATCCAGAAAGAGTTCAGAGATCAAAGAGATAGGAAAGTAGTTCAGAATTTAGGCAAATCCAGTTAAGCTTTAGCTCTTATCAGTAGATCATCCATCCCCTGCTGCAGAAATATATACTCTTCTTAGTTTCTCCTTTTGTTCTAATCACTGTCTTCACTATTATGAACATCTTTAGTTGGTCTGTTTTAACTTACTTTTAACATGATTATAACCATGTTCTTACTTGTGGCCCACTCTAACCCCTGGTTTTTCATGACCTCCACTCATGAACATATTTTCAGCTCCTGCTCTTGTTACCAACTCTTCAACTCTTTCTATAGCATATGTTTAGATTCCTAAAAGAGAAATTTGATAAGCTATCTAATTACTGTCATGCACATTTGGTTAACACTCTAGCTCTGGCCAACTTGTAGGTTTGCTTTCCTTCAGTAAGTTGTTATTTCCCCGTCCATTTCCCAAGTGGTAGGATGCCATAGTATAGAATGTGGTTTCCTGGAGGTAATGAACTACTTGAAGTTATGCTCTCATCCTGCCTTAAATTTTTATGTACAGGGAAAATTTTCTTAGAAAAAGACTATAGAAGTGGGAGGCATTTATGGTTATGCTCTGCAACATAGGAAGGCATGCACAATGCTTAGATAGTTAAAATTGTGTTTTCTGTAAGTTAGGTAACCAAAAATAAAAAAAATAAAAAATACTTTGACAAATGAAGATGAATTAATGGATTCAAGGATTCAGAACCTCACTCAAGACAACAAAATAAAGAGTTCAAAGGCTTAGAACAATAAATTTTAGAATGGAAAAGGACCTTAGTAATTATCATGACAAAACACCAATATGTAAAGGCTGAGATTCAACTGAGGTAGGTATAAGAATGTAGGTCTATTGACTCCAAGACCATTCTCATATCACTCTACCCTACTGCCTACTTATGCAAAGTTATGAAAGAAGAAAATATTTGCATTTTCCAAAGGAAATATATATATTTCCTTAGGAAATATATAACATTTTCCAAAGGAAATTTTCTGCCTTGTTTCATAGTTTAAAATCCTTCATATATATCTGTTTCTGGATGACTCCATTTACAATAATGCTAAAAAGAAAAAAAAAAGTTTAAGAATTTGTAAAATCTATGATTTGATGAGTAAAAATCATTAATCACTACAGTCATGTTTAGAATTCATCCTTGAAGATAGCAGTCTTATTAAGTCAGTAATGAAACTTTTAGCTTTGCTTCAAAAATGTACATGTAAGCAATCAGTAGATAACAGATTTAAATACATTTCTGAAGTAAAAAAGTGATTGAAGAGTGCAGACAAATGAAACAGTATGAGAAAGTAACAGCCTAGAATATGTTCAGAGTTATGTTGGTTAACAGGGGCCTGACCTGCCTGGTAGAGTCTGAGACCTCTGAATTCGGGAGAGCAGATACTGGGAAGGTGGAAAACAGAGATTGAAGTGCAAATGAACACCAATCATCTTCCCAACCCTCCCTCTATTAAATGAGGGATAAAACCCTCTTCATTTTTTCTACCTAGGATTCCCTCAGCATGGAGTATGTATGCCCTGGTGCCCCACAAGCTCATGCTGAGGTAGGGCCTGCCATCCATAGACTGCCATCCATAGCCCTTTCTCCATAGACTGAGCTCGCAATAAACATTTCTGTTTCTTCAGTCTTAAATGTGCACAATCAGACACTTAAATACACTATGAATATGAGTGAACTTAAAAATAATGAGAAGAAATGTCAGAACTAGAGAACAAATTGCAGGAGAAAGGACATCTGCATCCTATTGCAGGTTTTTTTCTCTGTGAATCTTGCAAAGCACTCACAGCAAAGATTGGAAGAAGCTTGAGAAATCCCTCTCCTAGGGAAAAGCTGGATGGGGAGCAGTGCTATTGTGGAAGAGGCATTAAACTCCAGCAAGAACCTTTATCTCTGTCTCCTCTTTGGAACAGGAGTCTAAATCTGTGGGGAGATTTGCTTTTAGAACAACTAGTGAAAACATTGCAGCTGGAGAACAGAACCAGAGAAATCTATCTGTGGTTGAGAGGCAGGGAAGTACTTGAGGTACCAAAAGGACCAACTTATTGAGCTGAAAGATAATCACAATCTAGATAAGACCTTTAAAAATCAATTGGGCAAGTTTAAGAAGAAATGAGGTGTTTGCACAGTCTCAAAGTATATCCACTAAATATTATTTATCAAGGGGGAAAATAACTTTATAATGAAAAAACTTGGTACATATCACTTTAAACACATGACCAGGTTTATATCATGTCCTCCCTCAAATTGTGCACTGAGAAGGGCATATCACTTCTCTGGTATTCATTTAAAAAAAAAAAACCATAACTGTATTCTAAAAGATACATCATATACACTAAAACTTGAGGAGCTTTTTACAAAATACCTGCAATTGCTTTTAAAATATGTCAAAGTCATGGGGCACCAGGGTGGCTCAGTTGTTGGGCATCTGCCTTCAGCTCATGTTGTGGTCCCACAGTCCTGGGTTTGAGCCCCACTTTGGGCTCCCTGCTCCATGGGAATCCTGCTTCTCCCTCTCCCACTCCCCCTGCTTGTGTTCCCTCTCTTGCTGTGTCTTTCTCTGTCAAAGAAATAAATCTTAAAAAGAAAAAAATACGTCAGTCATGAAAGACAAGGAAAGTCTCAGTAGCTATTAACGGATTGAAGGAGAACCATGGCAATTAAAAGCTATGCAGGATCCAGGTTTGGGTTCTAAAGCAGAAAAAGGACACTTAGGGGAAAACTGGTGAAACCCAAATAAAGTCCCAGCTTAGTAAATAGTATTATACCAAGGCTAATTTCTTAATTTTGACCATTGCATGAAGTTAACATTAGGAGATTCTAGGTGAATGCTATAGGGGTATTCTGTGCTCTTTTTAGAGCTCTTCTCTAAATTTAAAATATCTAATTCTGAAATATTCCAAAATCAGAAAGTAATTGTATATCAATTATTATATCTTAAAAGAACTGTCAAAAATGTTATAATTTGAAGAGGACTCTAAGGTATCTAGGAAATAATGAGATGAGTTAATATAAGTACCAAAAAATCAGCCAAAGATCGGATTTTTGAAGACAGTGAGCCAGTTATATAAAAGGACATTCTATAGTCTATAGAATGATCGAGAGGTTAGAAAACCATTTTGGATATGGTAAAGCCATTAAAAATGGAAAATTCTTCTAAATATTATAATGAAAACTTCCCCTTTGTGAGCACAGGAGTCATAGCATTTGGCCTATAGAGTAGGAAATAGAATTCTAGCACTTTTCTTGGATAGGGAAAGAATTTAAGTACTTATCAACCATCTACATCTACCTGACCCTTGCTGGTGTCCTCACCTCACCAAATGTGAAGTCAAGAGCTACTGGCCATAGTTTGTGGGATGAGAAATGAGGGCTTAAGTATCTTGTTTGAATTTGCATAGCTGGCCAATCAGAGTAGTGATTAAACAATCTTAGCAGAAGGAAGAGATGAGGACTTATCTGTCATATTAAGAAGTCAATAGCTGGGACACCTGGGTGGCTCAGTTGGTTAAGCAGCTGCCTTCGGCTCAGGTCATGATCCCAGCGTCCTGGGATCAAGTCCCACGTCAGGCTCCTTGCTCAGCAGGGAGCCTGCTTCTCCCTCTGCCTCTGCCTGCCATTCTGTCTGCCTGTGCTCTCTCTCTCTCCCTCTCTCTCTCTGATAAATAAATAAAATCTTAAAAAAAAAAAAAGATTTAAAAAAAAAAGAAGTCAATAGCTAATATATAAAGTTGATTGCACAGTAAAATTTAGATATAGTCACATTATTTGGGAAAGTTGGCCACCCAAAGAACTAGTAAAGAAAAAGTATTTTTAAAAATTTGATGGAGGTGTGGGGTAGATTAGCAAAGAGAGGGAGAGTTTTACTTGAGAGAGGGCCTTATCATTAGTTCTTTATTATAAGCCTTTCTATGACCTTCACCCACATATTTGTATATATTATTTGTTTTTTACTGAACTGTCAATATAGGTAATAATCTATTAGAGCCAAAAAGAGATGAACAAAACTATGACCAAAATCTAAAGCTATGACCAAATACCAAATATAGATAATAATCTATTAGAGCCATAAAACCATGACCAAAATGAACTATAATCAAACGTATATATATTTTTTCTTTCTTTTATGTTTATGTATATATACACAAATTTACATATGCATTTATATATATATACACACACACACTTATGTGAAAGAGAATCTTATATGTTCTCTTTCTTATATATGTTATCATCAAAATGTACATTACATGATTGATTTCTAGCAATACATTCAGAGATTCAAATGGCAGCTATCTCCAATTGTTTAGGCAATGACATCATTTCTAACCTGAAGGCAACAAATGGAAGCACATTTTCTTAAAATTGAAAATCACCCAGCTCCCATGACTAGAGCTTATTTGAATACAACTAACAAGTTCATTTATTTAAAAGTCACTTGAAAATCACTTGCTTTAGTGAAATCCTTTAGGTTTATAAATGAAAAATAATCCAGATGAGAGAGTAAATGTTTGGGATAATTTGACTTGAAAGCTGACAGTATATTGTAAGCTCTTATCAACCATCTTAACAATATTGAATGGGCTGAATCTTTCAAAGAAGTTAATTTATATCCTAGTGTTGAATAAGTGAGTAAGAAAGAAGTTCACACAATTGTTGCCCTAAGTAGGTTCAGATCAAATGCTTGTTCACATGTCCCTTGGTGACTCAGCAAATGACATTCTTAGGAAAGAAATCACTGATGTTCAGAATTTAAACTGGATGGTACTTGACAGAATCATACTGTGGACAGAAGGTCCTGACAAATATTTTATTTTAGCTAACAGTAAGAAAAGAAGAATTTGGTACGAAAACCACATCTCATCTAAGTCCTTAGGGTAATATGGCTGCCCATAATCTAGCATTAAATAGATATGCATAATTTACTGACTCTGATCCAACATGTGAGGCCCAGCTGCTGCTGTCTCTGATATTTATTTAGAGGGACTCCTGTCCAGCTGCCCATATTTTCCTGGCTATCAGACCATTCACTAAACTTCTGGCAGGAACCTTGTACTCCCTTGCTCTGACGGTCTGTTCCGGATACACACCTCAAGTGATGACCCTAAGCAATCTCTTTTTCAGAAATGGTCTGGTAAATCCCACTCTGGCTTTACCCAGCATTGCTCTGGGTCAGAGAACTTTCCCCTCACCAGCCTCTGGAAAAAGAAATGGCAACATTGCCCACAGGCTGGAAGCATTTGTGGGTGTGCTCAGCCACTCTTAACCATAATTATGCTTCTGGTCTCACTTTCCCCCCTTTCTCTTCTTTCAAAGAGAAATGATAGCAGGGGCACTGAAGCCCGCATTTTTCAAATTCCAACTCCACTATTTACTAGCCATGTGCCTTAGAAGCACATATGCTTTCTGAGAAAGTTTCTCCTTTCCAAGGCCCAACGCATTCATTTATAGCTTGTGAATAATAATTGCAGTCCCCCATGAGCTTCTTGCTGTGGATAAATGAGATTTTGCATGCAATGCACTTGGTTAGGATATAGCTGGCTCTCTATAAATGCTGGTTATTATTATTTTGTCTTTTCTTCTTCCTCTCTGCTGCAAAAAAATACTTAGCACGTGGTGTGAAGGTGACTGATACATAAGTCCAAGAGGGAATACTGGCAATCTAAACCTGGAAACTTGTTCAAAATGAGTCATGGGGATTAAACAAGTTGTTGACCCACTCTACAATGAAAACAAAGTGACTTTACCTTTGATGTAGTCTATGCTGTTTAATTCTATACTGAAACATGTATTTTTAAGTGCACACTTATGAAATACCTATTACAATATGGATGATCATCTTAAGTACAATTAGCTGGCAAAACCTATGAAGAGGGGAGTAGTAGTATTGTCTGGTACTTGGAAATCAAAGCAGAAGGTTCTGGATTCTGTCCTGCTTCCTGGGATAGAGGAATTTCCCTTCTAGATTTTTTGAGGAAGACTTTCCCAGTCAAGTTCAATTTCTCATCTGCCAATGATTCATAATAAACTGCTAATTGACATTCAATAGTTAAATTGTTTTCCATCTTTATGTGTGCATGTATGCATGTACATATGTGTGTGTGTGTGTGTGCGTGTGTGTGTGTGTATGTATATACTGTAATGATGATGTCGAAGACAAATCGGTAATGGGTTTTTTCCTCACAGTGAATATTGTCAGAATGTGCTTCCATTATTCATGTTGATGGTGACTAAGATGCTGTCACAGTGTTCCTAAGATGCTGTCAATGCAATTTTATAGTAAATAACATTATAATGTCAATGTGTGACCAAGAAGGTGACATGATGTCAAGGATATGTTCTGCATGGCTTTATCATAAATTCAATGGAAGATGCATATTTATGCAAACCTTAAGATGCCAAAATTGAGTCATGCAAATGTTACATTACTCAGAGAAATCAAGTCAGAAAACTTTGCTAAAGAGTATGTAAATTCTACTGAATAAAGGTAATTTCAAGTTACGTTGGTCAAGGGCCTTCAGATTATAAAGTGCTGCCATCATATCTCTAGTAACAACTCTGGAGGATTTCTCCGTTCTCACTGACAAAGCCCAATGTCCTTGGACTTGAGGGAGTTTTATGGAAGAAATTCTTCCACCATGATTTGTTGATAGCAGTAGGGAACTTCTAATTTCATGAAGAAGGTGTGTAGTTACCATGCTCTAATTCCAAGGTCTGCCCCTGTGATGACTTTCTTCCTTCCACCTGCTCTCCTGTTTTAGTAATGAAGAATGGAATTGAGATTATCAAGGTGGTGAAGAGTAGAATCTGTTCACTCATCTCATTTCTAGATTTCTTCTATTATAAATTTATTCCTTTGGGTTAAACTTTTATTTTTTAATTTTTGTTTGTTAAAGATTTGATTTCTTTGCTTTAGAGAAAGAGAGGAGGGAGTAAGTGAGTGGGGGGAGGGGAAGAGGAAAAGAGAGAGAGCCTCATTGGACTAGTGGCTCCATCTCAGGACCCTGAGATCATAATCTGAGCCAAAACCAAGAGTCAGACACTTAACCGACCCAAGCACCCAAGCACCCCTCTTTGGGTTAAGATTTTTTTTTTTTTAATTTGACAGACAGAGATCACAAGTAGGCAGAGAGGCAGGCAGAGAGAGAGGGGAAAGCAGGCTCCCCATTGAGCAGAGAGCCCAATGCAGGGCTTGATTCCAGGACCCTGGGATCATAATCTGAGCCAAAGGCAGAAGCTTTAACACACTGAGTTACCCAGGTGCCCCTAGGTTAAGATTTTTAAAAATGTCATTGCTATTCGAGAGAATAACGCATTAGACCTAGCCCATGTTATTAAAATGTTTTTTAAAGTATGTTCAATGGAGGCCATGCATCTGAATTTCCCAAGATGTTTGTGGAAAGAACAGATTCCTTCCTGGACTCTCTCTCAGCTATCCTGAGACAAGATATCAGGGGATTAATATTTTTTCCTCCCTTTAAGTGTGTCCTGAAAAGGCCTAGCCATCAAAAGGCATACCTTTCTTCTGGGCTAAGAAAAACCTAGCCATTAATCATCTTGATTTCAGGTCTGGCACTTATTTATTTCTATGCCTGGTTTCCAGAGTGCTGTCTCTCTGTCTTGGATGGTGTCTGCTACTCAGTATTTTTCAAAAATCCTTTAGAAAGGGCATTAAACAGATAAAAATCTTTGTTTCTCCTTTTCACCAGCTCATTCATTCTCTTGCCCAGATAGACTAAGAAGCAGCACCCCTCACAGCTTGCACACATTTTGTATTTCATTCTTATAAGTAAGCAAGGTGACCATATAATTTATTGTCCCAATTGGGGCACCCCTGAGAGAGAAAGGGAGTGCTATTAATCATTATGCTGGGCTATAGGAGAAAATTAAGACTCTCCCAGACAAACCTAGACATATGGTCATCTTAAGTCTACTTGCTTAAAACAGTAATACCAATTAAAATTAACCAATCAATTCCAAGATACCAATTACAGCCTCTTAATCAGTTTTTCTGACAGAGAATTATACCTTAATGCCTCTTAATCTATGAAGCCAATTATAATTCTCCTACTGTCCTCTATTTCTTCCTCAATATTTCCCCCACCTCCCATTCCCTTAATTAAGCTTGTAGTTTTCTACATGAGGTCCTTGGTCAGAAGTATGAACAGTATCTGGGAACTCATTGGAAATGAACATTTGTGGCCCTACCTCTGATCTACTGATTCAGAAACTGGGGATGTGGCCTAGTAATCAGAATTTTCACAAGGCCTCCAAGTGATTCTGACATGTATAAAGTCTGAGAAGCACTGCCTTCAGCTAGGACTGTTAAAATTCTTTTCCTTCTGTTCAATTCCTCTCCCTCCCCCAAATCCCAATCCCCTCTCTATTTCCCCTCTGCATGTTGCAACTTGTGATGTTATTAGTTCTGTTCTTCTGCTCTGATTGGCAAAGTTGAAAGGGTGGGGGAGGACATGGGGTTTGATTTTTATTTTTATTATTTTTTTAAAGATTTTATTTATTTATGTGAGAGAGAGAATGAGAGAGAGCATGAGAGGGGAGAAGGTCAGAGGGAGAAGCAGACTCCCCATGGAGCAGGGAGCCTGATGTGGGACTCCATCCTGGGACTCCGGGATCATGACCTCAGCTGAAGGCAGTCGCTTAACCAACTGAGCCACCCAGGCGTCCCTTAGGGTTTGATTTTTAAATGAGATCAGTTTTATTAATTTTTTACACAGCTTTGGAGCATTCAGTATGTGTTAGGCCTTGAGGATGGAAATGGAAATCAGATGCATATTCTACTCCCTTAGACTTGTGAGCTGTCTACTGGAAAGACAGAAATGGAAACTAATAATCACAAGGAGGTAAGTACTATGGAACTGGGTATCCAGGTTTCTTTGTAGGAAAATCTTGTAGAGTTCTCATGGAAGAAATTCACTTGGAACAGATTGCTGGAGAGTCTTCAGACCTCCTAGGTTCCCCATCCACCTTCTACTATGAAATTGTCTGGGTCTCTCATCTCTGTTTATCTCTATGAGTCTGTTCCCTCCTCTTCTCTCACTACCTTATCCTGATTCCCTCTCTCACACAAGATCCTTCCTTGTCATTTCTCAGGGTCTAAGCATCCCTTCATGATCTTCAACTGACATTTTTGTTGAACACACACACAGAGAGAGAGAATGGTTTTGATCCACTCCAGTTTTTTCTTTTTGAGAAATAACCCTCAATAAACAGCTTATGGTTTGTTTCCACTTGAACCATGGCTTTTAACCTGAACGGGGAGTTGGATTTGGCAAACAACTTATTACGTGTTGCTCAAATTGTTTAAATCTCTCTTTAGTTGAAGTGTATACTTCAATCCATAATACCAGAAATATATTCTTCATAAAAATTAGTTTCGAGATAAGTTGTAAATATTGCCTTTCATGGTCATGCAAACTATTTTTATTTTATTGTTCTAATATATTCTCATAATATTGTTCTCATATTTAACTAGCTTTGACTTTTACATATTTCATATGAAATTTCTTTTGATTTTAAAAAACACTTTCTCTAAATGAAAAAATATATATTTTTTTAAAAAGAGAAATTGCCAAATTTAGACCTGTTTGGATATTTCTTTATGGATTTTGCTTACACTATCAATAGTGTACAGTTCATATCAAATAGCTCTGGATATTGCAAATTCAAAATTAATTTTGTTTTATGTGAAAGACCACAATTTTTTCCTTGAAGATCCGTTGTTTCACTTAAGTCTTATTAGGTCATCTTTTTCTGTGTCAGTAACCAAACTGTAGAAAGAGCCAAGATGCCCTTCAACAGATGAATGGATAAAAATGATGTGGTCCATATAAACAATGGAATATTACTCAGCCATCAGAAAGGATGAACACCCAAACTTTACATCAATGTGGCTGAGACTGAAGGGAATTATGCTGAGTTAAATAAGTCAAGCAGAGAAAGTCAATTATATGGGTTCATGTATTTGTAGAACATAAGGAATAGCATGGAGGATATTAGGAGAAGGAAGGGAAAAACAAAGGTGGGGAGAATCAGAGTGGGAGATGAACTGTGAGAGTCTGTGGACTCGGAGAAACAAACTGAGGGTTTAGAAGGGAAGGGGGTCGGGGAATGGGTGAGATTGGTGATGGGTTTAAGGAGGGCACAGATTGCATGGAGACTGGGTGTTATATGCAAACAATGAATCATGGAACACTCCATTAAAAACTAATGATGTACTGTATGGTGACTAACATAGGATAATAAAAAAAATAACTCTAATTCCTTTACTAGGATTTAGTTGACATTTCTATTATATGCCCAATAGTTGTAATGTCAAATTTGATTTATGTTTACTGAAGATTTTTCATCTTTGAGCAGATTCATAAAATATTATGTCTTATCTCTGACCTGTTCTGATGAATGTCAGAGCTGTAGCTACCATCATGGTGATTTTACCTACTGACAAATTTAAACTATCAGCTGCCACGTATGGCACAAAGAATGCATCTGTATTTAAGGGAAAATTATTGCTTTCATAACGTTCCTTATACCAGTGAAACTACGACATTACCAAAATGGCTAAAATTAAAAAGAATCACAATAATAATTGTTGACAAGGCTATGGAGGAATGGGAAGGCTCATTATTAGGAAGTATTCAGTATCTAGTCTGAAAAATAGTATTACATTCATGCATGTTCCTCTAGACTAACATTTATGCAATTTAAATAGTATTATGAATTATTTAATACTGCAAAAATTCTCTGCCATATGCAAGTGTTTCATATACTACACTAATTTTTTAATATCTCTGCAAACTCCATTTGGAACAAAATGAGAAGCAAAAAAAAAAAAAAGGGCAATTGACATTACTTAGAAATATTAGTTACTCATGGAAGAATCCATTTCTTTCATGCTTCCTGTGAAGAAAGAGTTGACAAGTTAACTGATTTGCCTCTTCTCTTCCCTAAATGTTTCTACCACTCAAATCCTCCTCAATATTCCAGTTTCAGATGCTTATACAAGCAATAGCACAATCCTTAAATCATTATGGTGCTTAGACTTAGTTGCCTTTGTTTTGAAGACACAGGTCAAGTGACACAGAGAATTTTCCTGGGATTTGAACCAAGTTTGTCATGCCAGAGCAGAGTTAACAGGTGTCTCTAAACCAGCCTGAACCCTGGAACCTGAGTGACTAAGAATTATAGATAATCATTGTCCAGTGTTCATGCCGATATAAGAATACTTCATGCTAAATATTTTAAATGGCGGTTAAAATCCCATTATGAAAAATTCTATGGACTATCCAAAAACTATTTATATGTAGGTTTTATTATAACTTTAGATTGCATTGAGTGTTGCTCTACAGTAATGGCCTGCCACCTGGGGCTTTGAGTAGAGAACAAAAACCTAGATAAAGTACAGATAAGTACATAGAACTGAGCTTGCCACATGGTAGTTGCTCAATATCTTTTAAGTTAGTGCACATCCAAACCAATAATTTTTGTATAGTAACACTTCTAATTGGACTGGTGTTGAATTAGCTCATTCTTCTGCAATATTGAGGGAAGCATGATGCTCAAGGACCATAAACACAAAACAAAAACAAGTAAATATGTATAATATCCACAAATGCAGCATCCTTAGCTGTTTTAAAGTTATAACCATGGGATCATTTTGCAAATAGATTACAATTTCCAACAGGGAAAAATTATTAAATTATTTACAATTAGTTTTCTTGGTCATAAGCTGATATTTATCAATGTGGAAATGTGCCAAAGGTTAGATAGAGAGTAGGCTGCTGTTGGTAAAAAATATTTCTCATCAAAGTTATTGAAAATTTGTTCAACATAAATTTAGTCTGACTTTCTTACTGTTGGGGCAGAGGTCAGATGAAACCTGTGAAAAACAGTCCTTTCTGAGTATATGAGAGCAGTTAGAATTCACCAGAGCTGCTCTACTCTGCTGGAAAAATCTCCTGGGAGAGGGATGGCAGGCCACGGGGACTGTAGGCTTCCTAAGGGTAAAAACATCCTGGGGTTTATTTTCAGAGAGCAGATAAAAAGGTACCATGCTGGGGCCTCCACTTTTAAATTTGTTTAGCTGCAGGATAACTACTACCTTATCTTCTTACAGTTTTAACAGTTATCAATTTCTAGTCTGAGAGGATTTTTTTTTTTTGTCAAAATAAATACTTCACATACCTAAAAATCAAACTGCAATGAATAGCTCTATTTGGCTTTTAAAATGACCTTACAAGAGTGACCTTAGTCCATATCATTTAGAATCTCCTCTTCCCACGTTCCTCATTTGCAAAGACTGTGTTAGAATAACAGTACCTTCTCTCCAAGTTGGCATGAAAATCCAACAGTGAGAGGCATGCCAGGTGCCTACCACATGCTCAGTAAGTAATATTGTTATTAATAAATTGTTTAATTTAAAATAATTCTGTACTTTCAAAACAACACCATGTGTGTTGCTCTTTGTGTCTTTGCATAAAGTCCATTACAAATTCAGAGATATGTTGGAGGAGGCACTTACAACCTACCCATCTTTTGTTATAAACATTGATTCACAGACCATGGTAAGAGGCTCAGACACAGAACAAGGCAAGTTGATTAGACTAAGTGGGGTGAGATGAGATACAAACTTAAGTATCTTGATTAGGAGAAAATCAAGAAAATGGTTAGTTCTGTTTCAGAATCTATCAGTCTGGCTGATTGACATGCAGACACAAAAAATGATCAGACCTGACTTGTTCACTTTTCAATTAATTTAAGAATTATAAAAATTTAATGACCGCATGCTGTTAAAACTCCATTTAGAAATTAGCAGTTGATGATGTGGCACTTCGCAATTCTTAAAGTCTCTTCATTAGTATGGAGTGTAACCTAATTACATTTGTAGAGCTTTAACTATGCCTTTGGATGGGAGATAGTCTGGAGTCAGAATTGGTCCTTCCGGAATATCAGGGTTAAATACTGAGCTCTACTCAGACTTTCTGGAAGGTCCTTCTTCACTGATTTCAGAATCTCATCAAGGTCAAGGTGTTAATGGTTTAACAATACTTCGCAGGAGTGTTTTTGTTTGAAATAAGAAACCTATAAACACAACAGTGGCATAAATAGGAATTCAAGGAGAATCAACTATTGGTTGAATCTACAATTGGTTGTAGATTCAACCAATCTACAGAAGAATATATATATATATATATTTTGGAAGTTGGATTATCAAGTAGGTAACTGCTTTCTCTCCTCTCTCTCTTTCAGTATATATATGTTTATGTATAGACACACACATATGCAATACATACATACACAGAAATATCTGCGTGTTTATGCCTACATATATACAGAACATATAATTTATACAATATATAATGTATATCTCCCTATATACACATATAGATACATACATTTGTATCTATATGTATTATATAAATAGTTTATCTGTCCTTGGTCCTTCTGGGGATTCTGATGACTGAAAGTCCAGGAGAATAATTGAAGACTCTCCATTCTGGACTGCAGAGATGGAACATCTGGGAATTGTTTAGTTTACGGCTCCCCTGACTTTTTGCCCAGCTCTTGGTGTTTCACTGCATGCATGCCCTGTCCTAACACTCAGAGGCACCCCTATGTGATAAGTGGGACTCTTTCTTTGCATAGCTCTCCTCTCTGTCTGGAATTCTGCCCTGTATCTTCCAGCCACCTTGGCCTCACTAAACCCTATGGGATCTGACATTTACTATCATTTTGCTGGGTTATATAGCTTCCAGCATTGCTTCCTGCTGCCTAAGTGATTTTTTTTCCCTAAAAATTAGACTCCACAAGAAAAACAAAAATGCAGTTATTTTCCTCAAAGAAGTACTTTGAAACCTATATAATCTCAGGATTTATAACACCTTTATCAAAGAGGAAATCAATAACTTTTATTTGATTCGAATAATAGTTTGTTTTGATAAGTAATAATAAAGAAGAGTTGACTTATTGTATGTTCCAAAAGAAGCACATTACATATACTTTTTACTCTAGGTTATATATGGGAGTCATTCTAAGCATTAAAGTAAAAAAAAAAAAAAAAAAAAAAGACTGGAAGTTAGCTCAAGGCACTTTTTAAAAACTATCAGATACATTATTTGTGTTTGTTTTTATAGTTTAGTTCAGCTGATTTTTTTTTTAAACTACAAAACAAAACCTGATTAATGTTCAACTTGATTCTTTATCTCCTGGGCTTTAGAATAGAATGATTTTACCCTTGGTACCTGAGTCCTTCATATTTATGTGAGGGCAGTAATTCCCTCATTCCCCTGACTCTGTACCTCCACATGTCACTCCCTCCCCATCCCTACCTCCAAGACAGGTCACCTCTATCTCAGGAAGCCAGATCTAGTCTGAGCCCAAGCCTTTGCCACATCTCAGTTTGTGAGGATTCTAAGTCTTCCTAGACTTCCAGCAAGGTCAACTTTTCAAGGGCTTGACTAAAGACTACTGAACGTTATAGTTAGTAATATAATTTACTGTACATACTGTGTCTTTCTTGGCTGTCAAGGAAGGCCCAATATATGTACCAGAAAATTTATCTTTAATCTCATAATTTCATATATTTCAAATGGCAAACACAAAATTTGAATAATAGAGACTGCTTCTGTGTCCCATAACCGTACCCAGCACAAAAGCAAGAGGCCCTAATAGAGCTTCTGACACCATTCATTATAACAACTTTGGAAAGCCCCACCCACCCCCAAGCCTGGGTGGCTTCCTGACTTAAGAATTGATTCTTGGGGAAAAGTTTTAGTTTTATATATAAAACACAGCCCCTGGGAATTCTTTGGTGTTTAAGGTTAATATTATTTTTAATATTATTTCCAGAAAGGCAGCCTCAAAAGTGATTTTAAGAGATATTAATGGTATGAAAATTTTGAAAAAGAGCTGTGTGGAAATAAATGAAGAGAACCCAGATGACAACAAAGGCTGTTTGTTCAGAGCTTGCTGCAGAAAGGGAAGCAGCCACCATCACTGGTGTTGGTGTCTGTGTTGCAGAGATTCAAAGGCAAGCAGGAAGCGGGAACACGGTAGAGTGAAAGAAAGGGAAGGCTTTAGGTAGCTCTGAGTGGAAATGTCGGGGTGCGCTACCTAGAAGTGGACAGCTTAAGTGACTGGTTTAGGAAGCACATTTTCTTGACTTTCTCTGGTTGGTGGCAAAATAGGGAAGGCACAGTCTTTGATCATGGCTCCAGGGGTGGGGGGCTGGCTTCCTAGGCTGGTTGCTGCAGTGGTTGTCCATTAGTGTTAAAGATGGTCTAAGCTTTGTCCATCTGTATACCCACTCTTTAAGATGTAATGCCAGGGAATTTGCTTTAATAGATATTAAAACATGGATTACAAAGATCAAATTATGAAAACTGTCAAATTGGTAGGAGGATAGTCAAAACAATAGGACAAAACAGATAATCCTGGAACGGACTCTGATTTGTATAGGAAATTAATATTGAATAGAAGAGGCCTCATATTATGAATAAGAAAAAATGTTTGTTTTTTTTATTGTTTTTTTTTTTTAAATTGTTAACCAAATAACATTGGAAAAATGAGCAAATTATTTGGAATCCTACTCGAGAGTATACTCCAAGGAAAGTCCAGGTGAACTAAAGCATAAATATAAACACTTTAAAAATCTATGTAGATGAATATTCATTTAGTCTCCAGAGAAGTATTTTCTAAACATATAATCTTTAATATATATCTTGAAGAGAAAAGTATAGATCTGAACACATAAAATTATAAAACTAGCATGTGTTGAAAAGGTAATATTCTTGATACATAAAGTTCATAAAAATCAATGAGAGGCACCCCTAAAGACCCCAGAAATATGAGAGACAAAGAAAATACAAATTATAAAATTTGAAATAGATATTACCAATAAATATAACCTTAAAGATAATCAAAGAAGAAAAAAACATAGCCGTAATAGTAAACCATTTTTTCATCTGAGTAAAAAGAAGGCTTAAAAATTTTTCTATTCACCACTGAGAAGGTCATGGAGAGATAGATTCATATGTATTGCCGGCTACAGTTTAAATTGGAACACTCAAAGGTACTTAGAAAACAATTTGGAAGTGTGTGTAAGTGGCTTAAATATGCTTACCCTTTATCCTAAGGGACCTTATTGTAAAGAAATACGCAGAAAAAGATATTTACTGCAGCATTATTTATAATGATGAAAATGTAGAAATAGCTTGAATGTTCAATATTAGAGTGATAATAAGTAAGTTATAGTATGCCAGTATAATGGGACATTATACATACATGATAAAATAAATATTAAAATATATTTATAAGGGCTTTTTATAGGAATGGAAAGTGTTCATGCTGCAGTGTTAAGAGAAAAAACAAAGAGAACACTGAATGTTCTGCTGAATACTCATGAGATATACTTTTCTATACATTTGTGGTTATTTTATTAATTACTATTTTTTATTATTTTATATTGTGTTGTTTCTTTCTTTTTGATTGCTAAGAATGCTTCATAGTTAGAAGAGAAAATACCTGGGGTGCCTGGGTAGCTCAGTCAGTTAGGTGTCTGCCTTCTGCTCATGTCATGATATCAGGGTCCTAGGATCCAGGACCTGCTGGATCCAGCTCCCCCTGCTCTGTCCTTCTTCTGCCCTTCCCACCCACTTGTGCTTGCTCTCTTTCTCAAATAAATACACAAAATATTTAAAAAAAAAAAAAGAAGAGAAAATACCTGATGGTAAAATTTCTCTACATACTGTATGAATCAAGGCACAGTAGAGGACCTTAAGTTTTTCTAATTGATTCAACATGTATTTATGAAATTACTATTATATAGGTTATGCTTCAAAATTCTGTAAGGACCAAAGAGATGGAATATAATGTAGTTCTTCACTTGAGCAAGTTACAAGTAAAGTGGAGAGATTAATATATACATAAATTGCCAAGGCTATACTGAGTCATGGTGAGACTGAGGAATTTTGAGAAATTTGAGAATGAGGAACAGTTTTTTAATAGCTTTATCTTTAAAGTGTGCCTCAAAGGGAGGGCTTGGTTTATACCTAGTTGAATAAAGGCCATTTCACTTGGAAGAGAACACGCAGGAAAATCATAGGAAGAACTCCTGCAAAGAGGCCAAGGTCTGTTGCCTGGAGAAACCTGACTCTTCATCCCTCCAATCCATGAGTCACCCTGTGATGTCTTCATGGTCCAGATACAAACTCTCATGTATTGAGGGGGCAGGAATTCCATCTCATATGTGTTCTGAGAACCAACTGCATTTAAGGAAGCGGACATATTATTCAATCTCAGAAGAACCCTATGTAGAAAATCAAGACTGACTGACTTTCTTTCTTTCTTTCTTTCTTTCTTTCTTTCTTTCTTTTTATTTCCTTCTTTCTTCCTTTCTTTGGTTTTATTTATTTATTTGACAGAGAGGGAAAGAGAGAGCATACAAGCAGGGGGAATGGCAGGCAAGGGAAGTGGGATAGGCAGTCTTCCCTCTCAGCAAGGAGCCTGATGCAGGGCTCAATCCCAGGACCCCAGATTATGACCAGAATTGAAGGCAGGTGCTTAATCGATTCAGCCACCCAGATGTCCCAAAAATCAAGATTTCAATTTAGTTTAGTTAGAATAAAAATGTGGAAGTGGGCTGGATATTTGTGTTAATCATACCAGTGTATTCACTCCTGGTAAGCATGTTACATGGAGGCCATTAAGAGTATCAGATTTGATGAAATCCGAACAAGGGTATGGCTTGTAAGACTCAAGTGTCAAGGTATCCCTGACAGCCGACAGGTTACTTGACATAGAAGGGAACACTTTTCTATGGGTTCACATTACCAAAATTTACCTCCGAGTGTCTCTTTTTCTCATGTTCTACGATTATCTTTATCTGATTATGATGAATACAGTCTTTTATTTAATATTACTTCCAATCAAGTTACAAGGAAATGGAAGCCAGTCTCTGTCAACTGGAGATTTAGCTTTTTCTTTATCAATACTCTACTTCCCAGGTATAATACTCTCCCACCCATAGCCTCTCTCATGGGAATCAGTGATTATGAACTGGTTTCGGAGTGAGGGAAAAGGGCTTGTGTGTAATACGAAAAGTCAGGTCGGGCGTTCTGATATATGTCCTTCTTACTCCTCTGCCATGACCCAGGCCCTAAATAAGAACATGTACACCATGCAGGCCTATAGGGGTCTGGAGGACTGCAAAGCCATTTTTAGGCAAATACCTCTTATCTGGGCCCTGATAAAGATTGAATACTTGATTATGCAACAGCATACAACATATACCAAAATAAATTTTAGGAAGAATAAAGACCCATAGGTTACTTATAAACTATGAGATAACAATATAGCAGATTATGTTTATGTATTTGAGGTAGGTGAAGGATATCTTAAAGAGGACACAAAAAGCTCACATCTTATAGATTAATTGATTTAGCAGTATTACAATTAAAAACTGTACTTTTAAAAAAAAGGATTTTATTTATTTATTTGACAGAGAGAGACAACAGCAAGAGAAGGAACACAAGCAGGGAGAGTAGGAGAGGGAAAGGCAGGCTTCCTGCTGATCAGGGAGCCTGATGCTGGGCTCAATCCCAGGACCCTGGGATCATAACTTGAGCCAAAGGTAGATGCTTAATGACTGAGCCACCCAGGCGCCCCTAAAATCTGTACTTTAAAAAATCTAGTAAAAAGACAAAGGGAATTTGAATGTGCTTTTTTGAAAATAATATAATTAAGATTAGTATGCAGAACATATTTAATCCTAGAAGTCAATAATCCAATCACCAAATATTGAGTTGATTTATAACAGAGGACAAACAAATGTCCCACCCACAAATATGAAATGATACTTACCCTCATTAACAATCTGGAAAATGCAAATTAAAAGTTGAGATTATAATTTATGACTATACATTTGTCCTAAATTAAGAAGTATGACAATACCAATTATTAATGAGACCATGAAGCAATCAGAGCTTTTATAAACTACTAGTAGAACTCCATATTAGTACAGACATTTAGAAGAGCAATTCATAAATAGCAGTAAAGTTAAAGGCATGCATATTTATTGGCCAGGAATTCCATTTCCATAAAGGGAATGTTACCATTATAATAAAGCTTTATGTCCAAAATTGATCAGTGCAGCATTTTGTGGTAGTTGAAAACTGAAAAGCACCTCAAAGTCCACTGACTAGAGAACAATTAATATAAATCAAGATATGTTCATACAATATACAATATATTTATCCACAATTACTATAGTTTCAGGGAACAAAAAATCATTTATAAAATTGATATTGAGAGAAAAGGGAATTTTGCAGAAGGATGCCATTAATATAAAGTTTAAAAACAAATAAAAAAATATATTTTCATGGGTCACATGGGTGGCTCAGTGAGTTAAAGCCTCTGCCTCCAGCTCAGGTCGTGATCCCGGGGTCCTGGGATCGAGCCCTACATTGGGTTCTTTGCTTGGTGGGGAGCCTGCTTCTACGTCTCTCTCTGCCCTGCCTCTCTGCCTACTTGTGATCACAGACAGAGATCACAAGTAGGCAGAGAGGCAGGCAGAGAGAAAGGGAGAAGCAGGCTCCCCGCTGAGCAGAGAGCCCGATGTGGGGCTCGATCCCAGGACCCTGAGATCACGACCTGAGCTGAAGGCAGAGGCTTAACCCACTGAGCCACCCAGGCACCCCAATAAATAAAATCTTTAAAAATATGTATATATATTTTCATATACATATAGATAATTGGTCAAGTATGGAAGCATGTATTAGAATAAAAAAATTTATACTATTTTTTATGTGGGAGGAGGAATGATTGGAATAGGATTATAGAGTGTTATTCAAGGATAATTTTAAAAGGACTTGAAACAAATATGGGAAAATACTAAGATATGACAAGGAAGTGAGATATATCAGCAAATGCTTTTTTATCATTCTCTCTACTTTTTTTTTTTAAAGATTTAATTAATTTATTTGACAGAGAGATCACAAGTAGGCAGAGACAGGCAGAGAGAGAGGCAGAAGCAGGCTCCCTGCTGAGCAGAGAGCCTGATGTGGGGCTCAGTCCCAGAACACTGAGATCATGATCTGAGCCAAAGGCAGAGGCCCAACCCACTGAACCACCCAGGCACCCCTCTCTCTACTTTTCTGTATGTTTAAAATACATCACAAATATTTGAACAAGTGTTCTTTTTTTGTTAAAATGACCATGAATTAATATTTGTTATAATTTACATCTCTTTCTTCTTGTATTTCTCTCATTATTAAAATTAGGTGTATTAGATGTAAAAAGATGTATCTTGTCTAAAGCTTTTGAATTTAACTCACTCCCATATGAAGTCATCAGTGAAAGATGAGATCGTTTTTATTTTTAATTTGAACACAGATTTTGATTGTGTTCAGTATGACATTGTTTCTGATGGGGAAGGACCACTAGAATTAGGAAATCTGAAGGGGGCCAGTTTAACTTTTTAATTTTATTGGAACAAGACTTGGTAAACATTTCAAATCTACACATGGAAACATCAGTTGTGTTGGTTCTAACAACCACCTGAAGTTTGCCCTGGAAAATTAAGTTTTGATGGAACAGGAAAAAGCACGAAGGACTGTTTTTGGTTAAATTATTTGGCATGAAGGAATACATGATTAATAGTTTGAGGTACTGCCAAACAAATTTGTTTTTGAAATTATTCGATGCTTAATAATTCATTTTAAAAAAATCTATTCATTTGAGAGATTGTGTGCATGGGAAGAGGCAGAGGGAGAAACAGGGAGCCCAATGCAGGACTCAGTTCCAGGATCCAGAGATCATAACCTGAGCCAAAGGCAGATGCTTAACCATCTGAGCCACCCAGGTGTTCCTCACCTTAATAATTCAAATGAATGCATATTTTTCTGTCTCTTTTTTATAATACCATGTCAAGAGTACATCTTTAATCAATTTTATTTACCACTTCCCTTCTGAATTTGATAAACATACTGATGAAAACTCTAAATGGTTTTAAACTGTTTAACTTTCCAGTACTAGAAACTTAAAACAGAAGCTGCTGTAAATAGTGGAAATGTATCCACAGCAGGAATTACCATTGTTAACATCTTTGTAATCAGGGATTGAGTTGCTACTATGTGTCAGTCATAGTGAAGTTAGTTGGGTCTTTGCCCTCAAGAGAGGTTTAAAACTCTCTTGAAAACAGAGAATTTCTTTCTACTGAGAAATGTTGAATATTCTCAAAGGGTTTGAAAATTCCTATTCATTATGCCTAACAATGAAAAGAAAAAAGTTACTGGAACATTGGAGGTATCATTTGACTTTTCTAATGTAAAGATTGTGTCTATAAATATCGCTAGGCTATCTAACTTACTCCTGTCCAAACACAGTTTTAATTATTGCATTCACTTTTTAAAAAGTGCTTTACATTTATGAAATCACATTCCCTGCTCATTCAGGATGGATATGTTCTTGTTCTTTTTCCTATGTCATTAGATCATCAGCATTCAAAGCAGGCAGAAAGGACATCCAATGATAAAGTATCAGCGACAATTTCTTTCAAATAAGAATATCACTTTTAATTTCATTTCTATTTCAGAACAAAATTAGCTAGAAACCAATTATTTGAAAAAAGAGGTTTAACATTACTCTAAGTAAAATATGTATTTGTATGAGTACCTACAGTTTTGTTAGATTTTAATATTGCATTGATTCAATAATATATTATGATTTCATTTTTTTTCATCATTGGAAGAAAAAATTTAGTATTTACATGTCTACGGAAACTGAATTTTCGTCTATAGAAAGATAAGGAATAAGATATAAGGGATAGTTGTAAGCAGTCTATGCATATCATTTAGTAGGGATGGGGCTAACGTATAAAATTAAGGTCTTCATAATAAAATATGACTTATTTATTTAGAAAGTATTTATGAATCACCTTCACAGAGCATAATATGTACTCTGGTTTATAGGACAATTTATGTAGAATAAATAAAGGATACGTACACATAACTATTAAGCAAGACTGGATTTTCCAAAAACAGATTCTGGGAGCAAACCATGGGAATCAGAGCCATGAGAGTTTATTTCTTGCTTTGTGGTGATGGTGTAATTCAATCCTGATTTTAAAAACAAACAAGATTTAGGTGTAGTGGTGGCAGGAAGTGGAGGGTTCATTTCCAGGGCAGGAGAGAGTATAGCAAAGGTACAGAACCCACAAACAATGGGATATTGATAGGGACCTGTGAGGTGGATTAGAAGCCAATCTGCATACAAGGAAATAGCAGAAGGAAAGGCTAAAAGACAAGTGGAGACAGACCAAAAAGCATATTAAAAAGCTTGGTTTTAAATAATGCTAGTAGATAATATTACTTAACGTTTACTGAGTGCCAGTTTCTGTTCTGAGCACTTGCCATGGATTAACTCATTTAATTCTCACCACAACTCTGTGAGCTGATTCCTATAATTTTCCTCAATGTGTAGATGAGAAAACTGAAATCCTGAGTAGTTTAGGAACTTGTCCCTGGTGAAATTGTCAACAATTAAACCCAGTTAGTTTTACTCTGGAGCACTGCTGTCCAATATGGTAGCCATTAGCCCTAGGAAGCTGCTAAGCACTTAAAAAATGGCTAATATTACCAGAATTTTAAATTTTATTTAGTGTTGATTAATTTAAATTTAAATACCCTACTGACTGGACAGTCCAGCTCTAGAGTGTGCTGTCTTTATCATTCCATTTTTCAGAACAGGGAGAGAAGTTATGCTCTATAGCAGTATGTTCCAAAGCATATTCTATGGAATAATAGCTGAAAAGATGGTCTCACATAAACAAGTTCAGAGTGCAAGTAAGAGAGGGAAAAGCTGCATAGTATTTACCCCTGCTGGAAACTCACATTCACATTAGTAGAATTCAGGCTGTAAAGTAAATATATCAGTTTTGTTTCTTAAAAAAAAAAAAAAAAATCTAGTTTTCCCTCAATTTATTTGGCCAGAGACTTTTATTCTCTTAACATACTGAGTCAGTGTTTTGCTTCAAATGCTTTGAAGTAACCCTGCTTTAGGATGATTGAAATGACAGCAAGAATTAAGAGGCTATGCAGTGAGGGGAGGCTATAGGCTTCTAAGCCACGTGGCTGATTACTGACCTTGGTGAGGTAGGAATTAATCAGGGTTTCAACTAGGCACACGGAAACAAAAGTGGAAAGGGGTGTGTGAGTGTGTGTGTGTGTGTGTGTGTGTGCAAATGTCTGTGCATATCTGATGTGGGAGACACATAAGAGGTTGACTAGGATTTCAAGTCTGAATAAGTGGAAGGATGGTCTGCCGTGAACAGAAATGTGGAATAAGAAAAAATAGATTTATGGGGCACATGTTTAGGTTTGTATATTGCTAGATTGAGGTGTTTATAGAACAAGTTTATGTAGCACATATACCAGGTATATTTAGTAGAAAGTTTGAAATGTGGGTTGATTCTAGAGCATAGAAGAAACGTGATGGTTGTAGGTAAGATTTTGGAGTCATCCATATAGAGGGGCTAACTGAAACCTTAAGGATATATAAAATTGCTAGGCAGACATGGGCAGACAGAGAAAATAAGAGAACCCAGTACAGAACCTTATATTAAGAGTTTATATGTAAATAATGTAGTTTACATATTGTGTGTAAGTATATATTTGTGTGTGTACATTCCATTTGAAATACTCCAAGACATAAGGAATGGTTCAAATAAAACCTCCAGATTTAATTTTTATATCAATTTTAAATTAATTTATATTAATTTTATATTAATTTTAATTTCATATTAATAAATTCCTATGCCTAATTAACTTTCATTAAAAAAATCAATAAATATACACTGAACATCTACTATATATTATATTAGATGCTGAGGATACATCCTTGAACCAAATAGAAAAGCTTTTCACCTCCATGGAATTTACATTCACTGAAGATTTTTAGCGTTTGGCTTACTAAATTTCAGCCATGTCTAATTACTTAGGTAACTCTACTTAGGTAGAGTTTGGTATAATTTCTTGAAAAAGGATATGCAATATTAGTAATTTCATGGCAGAGCAGTAAAAACCACTCATAACCTAAAATGGATAAAAGATAAAATGCATTTCTTTTTAAAACGTTTAAAATATTTATTTATTTGAGAGAGAGAGAAAGAGTGCACAAACAGGGGAAGAGTGTACAAACAGAGGGAGAGGGAGAAAGAATCTTCAGCAGACTCCCCACTAAGCATGGAGCCTGATGTGGGACTTGATTCCGTGACCTGGAAATTACAACCTGAGAAGAAATCAAGAGTCAGATGCTTAACTGACTGAGTCACTCAGGAACTCCAATAAAATGCATTTCTCTATAAATTTCTCTTGAATTAAAAATATGGGGGCGCCTGGGTGGCTCAGTGGGTTAAAGCCTCACCTTCAGCTCAGGTCATGATCCCAGTGTCCTGGGATCGAGCCCCACATCGGGCTCTCTGCTAGGCAGGGAGCCTGCTTCCCTTCCTCTCTCTGCCTACTTGTGATCCCTCTCTCTGTCAAGTAAATAAATAAAATCTTTAAAAAATATATGAAGAAATGGGCTAAATTTGAGCATGAGGGGTGGCAGAACTCATAACAATGAACTTTCTAATAGAAATTAGACACACACACACAAAATTTCTGAAGAAGCTATTCAAGCTTTTTCATTGAAAAACACTTAAAAAAATAAGTACAGAAAACTCATGTGTGGGAACATGAGGCCCTCTGTACAAGATTCTAACACTTTTCCTTCCAATTTTAGATATTTTTACAAATTACACTGGTTAAGAAATTACATTGGCTTTCATGGGCAGGAATCCTATCGGCTTCAGTCTGGAAGTTAGTATCATAATAGGAGAAAACCCACACATATCCCTGTAGGTTTAGTATATATTTTTAATATATTTTTTAAAATATTTTATTTATTTATCAGAGAGAGAGGGCGAGAGAGCAAGCACAGGAAGACAGAATGGCAGGCAGAGGCAGAGGGAGAAGCAGGCTCCCTGCGGAGCAAGGAGCCGGATGCAGGACTCGATCCTAGGACGCCGGGATCATGACCTGAGCCGAAGGCAGCTGCTCAACCAACTGAGCCACCCAGGCGTCCCTATATTTTTAATATTAAAGCTACAGTGATTCATGATGTAAGTTGTGGTAAGATACTAAAGAGGTGAAATTTTTAATCTTTTAAAATTTATTATTTAAAATTTGAATTTAATTTATTAAATCTAATAAATTTTTATTTATTATTTAAATAGTTTTGATATGTACTGTATTTTAAAAAATAGTAATTATTACAGCTGGAGGAGAAATGAGCTTCTTCTTTCCCATCCCCTTATCATTTTAGTAAATATGCACTGCTTATTAAGTAGGGGCTTTCTTGAAAGTTAAACCTCCTCTTCAGGATCATTATACTTGCCAGGAGATGGCACTAATGCACTTTGTTCTGTAGTCCAGAAAACAAATCTACAAGCCAAAGGTTACCTCAGCATTGCATTATGTAATATTGTGTGAATGAAACATTTTGTTTCATTCGACTCCATACCCTTCAATTATTTCTGTTGCATGTTAAGGTTATTAGTTATCTCACCATGTCTGTATTAAAAGCCCAATTTGTTTTACCTCAGGAATACAACACATGCTTTAACTAAATGACCTGTTTCATTTTGCAGCTCGTTTGAATGGAATGCTCTAGCCTTAAAAAGAAAAAAAAATAATATTTATGTATTTAAAGTCCAGAGGTTACTAGGTTTATAAATAATGATAAACTGCAAGGGTGCCAATGCAGTTCAAACTCAACATCATTTGGGTGGTAAAAATGTGAGAGTGGCTGTGAATATTAATTTTCTCCATCATTTGTAATTCTTGCAATGTTAGTGGATACACTACTTTCTCTTATGAAGATATATGACTTTATATCCGATAAGTTATGAGATGATCTCATTCAAGTATTCACTATGTAACACATTTTTATCTTAGTAATAATATTTTAGAGAATTTTATTTTCATGTGTTGGTATGAGAATTTGTATGGTTGCTTGCCAAATCAAAATGAAAAAACTGGAAGCTTATTTAGGAATGTAACTCACAGAACTATTACTGTATTATATAAATGTGCCTGACATTATGTCAATTGTGGGGGGTAAGAATATGAAAAAGCTTACTTAATATCCCAGGCCTCCCTCAAGTAACTCACAGTCTTATGTGTTATGCAGTTATCTGTATACTTTAATTAATTTTAATATTTTTGATGCTGTAATGCTGCCAGATTGAACTAATGAAGGGCTCATATTGCTATTAGGAGTTAATTGATTAATTAAAATTGGGAATTTGGAAGATACTTTCATTTTGTGAATGTACGTCCCCTTTTAACTCATGTTTTAATATTGTGCCTTTATGTAATATTTACATATACTGCAGACAGTTCCTTGTTCAATAAAAGAGTAAACCAAAGTATTTTATTATAGGAAAACTTCCATTTTGAACTTTGGAAGGAAGCTTTGGTAATACAGGTAGGAATAACTTTTTATAACTTCAAGGGGTTATGAAATCACTGTGTTGTATCTAACCCTCACAGAAATGCTATATATTGTTATAACTCAGAAAGAATATATTGTATAGTGTTTAGAATCTTTAAAGAACAAGTAAGTGAAAATAAAATGACAAAAGAGAAAGAAGCTTGCAAAAGATGGTTTTGACAGTTCAAGTTCCAAAAGTGTAGTCCACACAATAGGCAGAACTTATAACCATAAAAATTTGAGATTTTATAACCCTGGAGAGACAGAATAACATGGAAAGGGCCTGAACTCTTGAGCAAGATTTGCTTTTGTTCAAGCTTTTCAAAAAACGTCAAGTATATTTAGTATTGTGTAAAATCACCATGTTATAGTTGTATATAGATATTCTGTTAAACTAAACAATATTTGATAGTCACAATAATTTCAAGTGTGGCAAAATAAAGGAAACTATAATTTTCATCATTTCCAGATAGATGTTCCTATCTACAAATGAGTGGTTTTCTGGCTTATCAGAAACACAGGAAGAGATGTATATGCACACACACACACACACACACACACACACACACACACACACAATCTAGACAACAAGCAAAAAAAATTTTTGGTTTCAAATTTATTGATGAAAAACCCATTTTGCATTGCTATGATCAAATAAAGAAGTGATTTCCAATACACCTTTAGATGCAGAAACTTTTCGTTAAAGGGAATTTTTAAAAGATGATTAATATGTAAAATACATAAAAATGTTCTTCCTTCTGGTTGAAGAGATATTGAGACTCTGGGAGACCCACCTTGATTGTTTCTTTTAGACTCTGAATCATATAGTAACTTATCCCAGAGTAACTCAACCCCAAGGCTACAAATTTCTTAATGAAAGATAGTAACCCCCCCCCCCCCACCACACTTCATAAAAGTAACCTTTAATAAGGCCTTTATCTCCCTCTCTTCCAGTAAGAAAAATATTAAACATGAAGTTCTTACCCTTTCCCTACTTGTATCTGGGTGTATGTGTTAAGAACTTAACATGAAGTCTATTTTTTACCCAGGTAACCAATTGTTCCTGCACTATTTGTTGAAAAAACCATCTATTCTTTGTTGAATTGCTTTTCCACATTTGTCAAAAATCAATTGTCTACATATATGTGGTACTATGCTT
Source organism: Mustela nigripes (assembly GCF_022355385.1). Classification (NCBI taxonomy): domain Eukaryota; kingdom Metazoa; phylum Chordata; class Mammalia; order Carnivora; family Mustelidae; genus Mustela; species Mustela nigripes. Next base: position 31,442,974 of record NC_081560.1, on the reverse strand, counting down.
GAAATTTATTCTACTCTGTTGATCTATTTATCTTTTTTTTTTTTTTTTTTTTTTTTTAATTTTTTATTTTTTATAAACATATATTTTATCCCCAGGGGTACAGGTCTGTGAATCACCAGGTTTACACACTTCACAGCACTCACCAAATCACGT
>NC_081560.1:31414818-31437821 GCF_022355385.1 Mustela nigripes | reverse complement strand
GCCGTAGAGTTGCTCATAGTATGTTCTTATAATAGTTTGTATTTCTTATCTTTATGTCAATATCACAATGTAGATCACAGAAGCTTTATAAGTCTTGAAATCATGTAGATATAGTCTTCCAATTTTGTTCCTTTTCAAAGTTGTTTTAGGTATTCCAAGTCCTTTATATTTCTTTATTAGTTTTAGAATCAACTTCTCAATTTCTAAACAAAAAACAAAAGCAAACAAAAAACCAAGCAAACCCTACTAGGACTTTGATTGTGATTGCATTGATGTTATAGATCAATGTGTTATGTTTTCATTTTCATTAAAATCAAATCTTTCATTCCTCATTAGATTTCTTCTTTGGCCCATGTGTTATTTAGAAGTGTGCTATTTGGTTTCCAAATGTTTGGGGGATTTTCCTGATATATTTCTATTGCTGAATTCTAATTTAATTCCACTGTGTTCAGATAATATACATTATATGACTTGAATCCTTTATTTTTCTGACTTGTGTATGGACCAAAATATGTTTCTGTGTACACTTGCAAAGAATGTGCATTCCATTGTGCTGAGCGGAGTGTCCTGGAAACAAATTAGGTGAACTTCATTGGTAGCATTGTTCGTTTTCTATTTTCTGACTGATATTCCACTTACACAATCAATTATCAAGTATTGATAGGTTATTGAAATATATTACTTACTGGTGGATTTGTCTGTTTTTCCTTGTTCTATACTATTTTTCTTTTATGTATTTTGAAGCTCAGTTATTAAGTACATACATTTTTAGGATTTTGTCATTTGAATAACTTGCTTGTCATTATGAAATTGGCTTCCTAATATTTTTGTTATGTGAATACAATCACTTCTAATTTTAAAAATTATTGTTAGCATAATGTCTTTTTTCATCCTTTTACTTTTTGCCTCTTTAATGGTTTTATATATATATACATATATATATATTTTTTAGAGTGGATTTGTCTAATGTGAATACAATCACTTCTAATTATAAAAATTATTGTTAGCATAATGTCTTTTTTCATCCTTCTACTTTTTGCCTCTTTAATGGTTTTATATACATATATATATATATATATACATATATATATATATTTTTTTTTTAGAGTGGAGGAAGGGCAGAGGGAAAGGGAGAGAGAGAATGTTAAGCAGTCTCCATGCCCAGTGTGGTGCCCAGTGCAGGGCTCAATCTCAGTGTCCTGAGATCATGACCTGAGCTGAAATCAAGAGTCAGACACTTAACTGACTGAGCTACCAGATCCCTTTTATAGTCATATTCAAACTAATTTTCTTATAAGCAATATAAGTGTTTCTTGTTTTTTTTTGTTTGCTTAATATAATAATCTGTCTTTAATTGGAGTGTATAGATCATTTTAATTTACTGTGATTGTAGGTATAGCCAGTTTCATTAAGAGATATATCATATGGGAGCTTAAATCTTTGGGGTTTCTCTTTCTTTCTTTCTTTGGTTGGATGTGGTTGTCTTGTCCCCTAGTTATGTAATTTGAAAGTGAGAGGTGGACTACTAATCATCTTTTTTGGGATAACTGGTATAACGTAGGAAAATCCTGACCACAACAGGTCATACATTCACCCTATTTGCAACTTTCTTTTTAAGTATTTCTTTGGGTACCTATTTAAGCAGACATTTTGAGTAAAGTTGAGACCTGAGGAGACAGGCCTGGTCACCGTATACTCAGCATCTTGTGTCTCCTGAGACTAGTGCCAACATTATACTATATGATTATATGATTATATATAGATTATATTATCTAGAGAGCAAGATTGTCACACACCTGCAACTTTAGCACTGCATGCTTACCAAGAGTCACTAAATAATACATACTAAGATGTGATGGGATTTTGTTTATCCCATGTTAATCAGCAAAGTTATGAAACTCATAAAGAATATATAAATTAAAAAAATAAGTCAAACCTATCTTTTTGAGCCACATAAAATATTTAATTCCATGACTCTCATACTTCATAAAAACTTAGTTTAACATTGTATAGATATTTTAAAAGTAAGTTAGTATGTGAGTGTAATAAGCGTGCATACAGATATGTATAAGGAATAGTTAAATACTTTGAAACTTTTGATATTCTCAATCATATTTCCATAACACATAGTTACCTGGAGACAACAGACTGTAAACACATTTAGTTTTGTCTGTTCACTTCAGTTTTATCTTGCTATCATAAAATTGATACATCATGCAAATGAATTTCAGAACAGTTTATAAACTGTTAAATCTGACAATTTATCTATATTTAAAATCCTTTTTACTTAAAACATTTCCGAATTCTGTTTCATAATCTTTTGTTTCAGAAATTCCCCCTAAAGGTCTTCTTTGCATTGGTATAAAACATACCTCAGAGGACTAAATTTTCAGAATTGTAATAACTGTGTTATTCTTATATTCATTTTAGGAATTCTCTTTTCAAACCTTAATGATGAAAATAATGATTTCCTATTTTCCTTATTCTTCCTACCTTGATTTCAAAACCTTCCTGTGTACATAATTTCATTAGAGATTAAGTGAACAATGGCAAATTATTATTTAAAAAAGGACTTCATTGAAATTTGTGCTAGTTTTATGTGAATAACAGCTGCCAGATAGAGTTCAAAGCTTAATTATGTATAGTTTACAAAGATAGATTTGTATTCACCAATGCATAAGCATTACTGACAAGGAGAAAGAACTTTTGAGAAGCAATTGTTTCATTGTGAAAACAAAATTTTAACTCATTCCAGTTCCTTGAGGCTCAACTTTGATAGATCTCAAGTTGGTTAAAATATAACTAACTATACATTCTCTTACGTTCTCATGGTTTTTAAATGGCTCTTTGGTGCTGGGAATGGCAATGTGGGACTATTTCTTACAGGGTGTCTCATTCTCTGCTGGGAGTGTTCCCTGCACAACTTCTATCCCTACCATCCATCCTGCCGACTTCTCATCCATCAGACAAAATACCAGTAAAATAGAAGTTCCAGGAATGCCCAAACATCACCTGCCATGATTACTCGAAGAGACCAAGTGCCCCTGTTATTCACTCTCTGCAACATTAGTCTTTTATAGTAGTAATAGCAACTGTGATTATAATAACTAATTATGTAGTTATTGTCTACTTTGGGGGCTATGATGTAAATGCCAGGATGGTAGGAGCTATGACTTGCCACTGAATTCCTAGTACTTAATCAAGCACAGAGTAGGTCCTCAGTGACTATAAATTGACTTTATTCATTTTTGATTGGAGAGAGGAAGGTGAGTGGATGAAGGGACTAGGATTGATGCTTTTAAGGAAAGCATGATTAGACAAGAGTGTCTTTTTGAGATCTAAAATCTTCTTAGTATATGAAAGAAGAGATACAAAAGTGCTTAAAATTGGGAGTATTATTTACATACTCATGGCAATTATTTTCTTACAGCAGATTTGTTCATAGCTTAATTGATATAGATGCTTTAGTGAGGTTCATCTGGTTTATTGGTCAGGACCTAGGGCACATAAATTTGAAGCTAGACATTCTTATAGTTAATTTCAGTTAAAGAGGTACTGTTTCTATGGATTCACCGTGAAAACCCCTACCAGTGTAATACATGGTCTTGATATTCATCAGTGGCTTCAGTCAAAAGAGTGATGGTGTCTCAGACAACTGCATATGGTTTGTAACTTCACTGAAAATTCAAGTTAACCAATATTTATGGATCACTTGAGATTGCTGGCCTACAAGCACAGTACCCAGCAGAAAATCCGTACTGAGTTCATCTTCTACAGACAGTTGTTGACATTTTATATGTGAAGTTTTTCTGGTATGGATCTACTTTCTCTTTTTTGTTTGGATTAAATAATGTCTAACAATTCTGCCATGCCAAAAATAAATAGTAATCTCTGTTAATACGTATAATTTATGGTAAGATTCTCAGTCATGCATATTTCAGCTGCATATTTCTGATTTAGTCAAGTAGTGTCTCCAAGTTTGTGATTATTTGAGTACAAGTTTTTTTCAAATGGAGCTGAATTTATATCACAATCAACAACTTGTTTGGAAAACTCTTCACAAACCACAGAGTAATAAAAGCAGGGATAGTGGAACAAACCCCAATAAGTAATTTTTTATTGACTTTCATAGGAATATTTGAAATGTAGGCAATTGCTTCAACTATATATTTCCTAAATTAGCCATCTATGCAAATTATAGCAAGCCTAGAATTTTTAGCAATCTAGGTGCTCATTACCTGTTGCAGACTAGTAATACTTCATATGTCCTATTCTGGTTTCCCTTTGCTACTGGTTTTATGCCACCACTGAGTACTGTTTTATAGATACTATATTATAAAGCAAATAATTTATCAGGTAATATAAATGTAAATCTGTAGATATTAAATTATAGAGACAAATTATTATACCGGTTACTACAAAAATAACTTGATGAAATCTTTTCCACACTGAAACTTGAAGGGAAAAAGAAGACATTATATTAAGACAGGCTCAAGAGGGGCGCCTGGGTGGCTCGGTGGGTTAAGCCTCTGCCTTTGACTTGGGTCGTGATCTCAGGGTCCTGGGATCAAGCCCTGCATCGGGCTCTCTGCTCAGCAGGGAGCCTGCTTCCCCCTCTCTCTCTGGCTGCCTCTCTGCCTAATTGTGATCTATGTCTGTCAAATAAATAAATAAAATCTTTAAAAAAAAGACAATCTCAAGAAAGGAAATCTATGTACATTGACCTAGAAATTTGAATAGCACGTAGTCAACGAAGGAAACGGGAAAAGAAAGAGAAAATCGAATCAATTGGATTCTCATCCTATTCAAGGGAAGTATTTTGATACCCTTAATGATCACAAAATCCTTTAGCAAGTCATAGTTTCTTTTTTTTTAAGTTATGAACTTTTGTTTAACCGCTTGTGAAAACAGTCTCTATAAAGATGTGATGAAGCTTTTATCAATGATGTCATATGGTTACAGGTAAATGTTACTCATTACAAGGAGATAGGGTCTTTTTATTTTCTTTTTTTTGTATATAGAAAAACTGAGAAAATTTATTCAAATATTAGTAGATGGATACAAAAATATTTTGTTTTCTTTTCTTAGCAATATCCTTCAACTTGGGGTTGCATAGAGTCCCAGAATTATATGCCAAAAGTCATATGGTGATCTATCATGAAATACTATTTATACTTATATTTATATACATATTTATACATGATCTGTCATGTGGAAGCTCAACTAGGTTACTTTTAATATTTTTTTAAAGCAAAGAAATGGAAATCTTATGATTTGTTAGCAGTTTTGTTAAGACAGTATTAGAGGTACTCTCAACAAGGAAAGGCCTGTATCAGCCATAACCTTTGTTTGATTCAGGGTAAGTTTTACTCATTAGAGCAAGGCACTGTATTAAGATCTAGGAGGACGCCTTGCTTTTAGAGTAGAGGGAGAAGAGTACGAAACATAGCACGAATTTCAGTCCCTTTCTCAGATCAGTTTTCAGAAAGAGTATATATGGCTTTGATATTTTGCTTGTAGGGCCCTTGGAAAGTCTCTGTGTACTCCAGGGAATACCTTGGTTCAAACTAGAGCATCAAGTCTCAGCTCCCTAACCTGGCACAGATCTTCCTAATGGTGGCACAATCCACCTTCCTCACCTCCTCCAGCAGGGCTTGCCTCGGGTATCCAGGGATGGGCTTATACTGATTTATATGCCAATACCTAAAATCTTTCCAGTCTATGTGCCTTTGCAAATATTGTTTCCATCTTCAATTAAGGAAACTTCTTGTTTTTCAAGATCCTGCTCATGTTCTATCTCCACAATGAAACCCTCCCTGACTTTAGGAAGCAGAAGTACTCTCATCTGGTTTGCTCATACTAATTTAGTAACATCTGTCATGTTGCACTGATATTGTGTGTTAAACTTTTTATTAAACTGTCTTATTCTAGAGATTCTGGGCTATGCCTTATTTATTATTTATATCCTCATTGTCTAGGTTGGGGGTATTGAATAAATATTTGATGAATAAATATATTTGACTAAGGTAATTGCATTAAGAATATGCATTAAAAATGTGACATATAGTCTACTGCTATATAAATTGTGTATTATCGACTCTGTCAGTATTTCCCTTTATAACTCAGTTTCTTCTCTTGTTATTTTCCATAATTTTTCTATAATATACAAATGAATTATGTTTAGTACAGTGCATGGCTATATATATATTTTTTCATGGCTATATTTTTAAATACTTCTCATATATCATAGTATGTTACCTGGCCCATTGTAATGTTTTCTTTGTATATTCGGATTCCTATTGTTTGAATTTATAAAATACAGTGGATCCAGCAAAACCTGTTTGACTGATATTAACCTAAAATATGGTATAATGGTATTCTTCCAGGTTTATTTAGTATAAAATCATAACACCGGGAGGAAGTTAACTCTTTATTTTCTCTAATGCATTCTGATTTTTAACTGAATAATGTCAGAAATATATTTCTAGAGATGTTGAAACTCACCTGGGTTGGAGAAAGGTTAAAGGAAAAAAGAAGGGAAATGTGGCTTACTTCTCTGCTCTTCAGTGTGGCCTGCTCCACATTAGAGAGGCAGAATCTCAGGGTCACTCCCACTGAGTCAGAATCTGCATTTTAACAAGAGGCCCAGGTGATTCGCGTGTACACTGAAGTTTGAGATGCCCTGAAGACCAGCAGTGGCTCTTTTTCTTTTTCTGTCTGCATTAGAAGAGGAATATCTCTGTTGTCAGACATCTACAAAAGAGGAAGAACTACTTGAAACCACTGATTTCTGAAAATTGTTAAATTCAGGGCAAAAGAATATTTTTCTCATAGGGTTAATGAAAGGATCCAGTATCTCTCTACCAGACTATATGGCTCTTTGGTAAAAAGGAAGAATAAGTGTTTGGGATAATTAAAAATCTGTTGGCTTAAACATGTTTGCAGACTAACAAATTTTTTATGTATATGTATGTACATATACGCTACTATGATTAATTCAGAATAGAATTTTTATAGAAATATAAAAATAAATAAGGCATAGCAAAAGAAATATTCCCAAATAGCTAAATAAGAAGAAAAGAATGGATAACAAGCCCCTCAAATTTATGAATAAATGATGGAAACTTCAAATTCAACAACTGTATGAGGTTGTTTTTGACAATAATTGAAACTGTATTAAAGGCATAGAAATGAAGTATATTTGTTGTACATTAACTAGGACAGCATGTTTATGAAAAAAGACTCCTTTACATCTCTTTCATTGTTTTCTGGATGATCATTTTAAAATTGTTTTCATATACCGTAACAGAACCAAATATGGTTGGTAAATGGCATCTGTAATTTAGGTTCTTAACCTAGCCTTCTTCCTTGTGCCAATTACTATTAGTAGTAGCTGGCATGATAGATAATGCAGTATTGGACAATAGCTCCCTCTGAACTTCACAAACATTCACTCTATATACTGTTGGTAAACATAGTCAATGTTTAATGTATTATTTATCTCTAGTTTCCACTGAATAAGTTTCCATGTGTTATCTTTAAATATATGAAAAGCATCATCACATATATCTTTTGACATTTAAAATTATGTCAAACATTTTTTTAATTTTTTCAGATGAGAGATGTGTTTTTATATGAAATTATGAGTAATAAATAGTGATGAAATATTAATACCTTCATCTTTCTTTTAAATTTCTAGCCAAAGATCAGAAAAATGTTTCATTAATGAAAAAAACTAAGAAAGAAACTAAAATTAAGTTCCTTCTTAATTCAGGGAGATCTCATGATGTTGTGGAAATAGTTCCCACTGTGCTAGAGTTAAAGAAACAACCTTGAATCTTCTTGTGCACTTCCTAACTTTGTGGCCTTGAAACAGTCATTTACCATCTCCTGGGTTGAAAGCAGATTTTGAACTAAAATCCTGCTTTAAAAACACTTCTAGCTTTAGATCTATAATTAAGGAGTAGTTGTTTTATCTTATATATATAACTTTTATTTGTTTTTGCTAGTATAGATATAGGTATGGAACATAAATCAGAATGAGGTTTCAAATAGTAAATTCAAGTGTCAATATTAGTTGTTTTATTTTCTTAACTAAAGTAAACAACATAACAGCATTTTAATATATGGGTTGAGAAACACAAAGATTCAAGAGCCAGTTGGTTCTTTATGGCACAGTTTATCTACAAAATGTTGGTATTAAACTTTTATAATATAAATACTTCAATTTTTTTTTTTAAGATTTTATTTATTTGACAGAGAGAGATTTCAAGTAGGCAGAAAGGCAAGAGGGGAGAGAGAGAGAGAGAGAGAGGGAGAAGGAAGCAGGCTCCCTGCCTAGCAGAGAGCCCGATGTGAGACTCAATCCCAGGACCCTGAGATCATGACCTGAGCCGAAGGCAGAGGCTTAACCCACTGACCCAACCAGGCAGCCCAAGAACTTCAATTTTTATGATGTTCTAGGTAGTAGGTATCTCAATGTTTAGTTATTCCAGGAATAGCAGTTTAACTTTATAAATTTGTTATGGTACCAACTGAAATAGTAACAATAAGTCTACCAACAAATTCTGCTTTTGAAACAGTCCATCTGTGACATGGAAAAACAAATTAGTCCACCTTTCATTATTAGCCTGACGATAAATTAAAACAGTTTTCCTAAAACATATTTCCTAAGATTGCAACTTCAATTATAGATATGCTCATGGGAATCCTACAAATAGGATACTATAAATCTTGAATAAATTCAAAATTCCATCTGTTGTGTTCTAAAGAAAAATAGTATTCTAAAGGAAAAAAAATCATTTTCTCAAATCATTTTCTCTCTACCAATTTAAATGCAGGACAAGAGTTAAAATAGTTTCTAAAGAAGTTCTTTTTTCCCCTCACATATATTCATAACTTTGAGTTGTGTACTAAATTTAGTTCCACACTATAAGTAACTGACTTTCTTAATAGCATATGACAATTATTCATTTAAAATTGCTTAAAACATGTTTTTTGATATTTTATAGATAAGAGATGATCTGAATAGAGTACAGTGAGGTCGACCTATTTAATTATATTTTCACAGATACTTTTTTGTGCTTCCACTAGTCAGTGAGTTCTCTGAAGGTGAAGATCATATTTAATTTACTTTTGTATTCTTATTATCTTTTAAAAAAGATTTTATTTATTTATTTATTTATTTATTTATTTGTCAGATAGAGAGGGAGAGCACACACAGGCAGGGGGAGCAGCAGGCAGAGGGAGAAGCAGGCTCCCCACCCAGCAGGGAGCACAATGTGGGACTTGATCCCAGGGCCCTGGGATCTCGACCTGAGCTAAAGGCAGATGCTTAACCAGCTGAACCACCCAGGTGTCCCTCTTATCATCTTTTTAAAGCAGAAGAATGCCTAAATTACATTAGCTGATCTTAAGTTGCCAGATTTTCTAAAATAATCATTACCAAAGATGCTTGCCTCATTATTATAATTTTATATTCATTCCCTTTTTCTTTTAAATAATTTTCTTTTCTATATTTCTTAAACACGTGTTTGTGCTGTGATCTGTGGTGCCGGGAAGTCTTTATGTTTCATATCATGAAATCTTTTGGAAAAGAAATATCCTTCCATTATAGTATGAGTGGTGTAGATTATAATTTACTGAACTATGGCACTGGGAGGTAACTTCCTGAGGTGTAGGGGCAAGGATTAAAGATGACTTCATTCATGGTCCAAAGTATTATTTTCCCTTGCTTGAACAACTAAAATTATGTTTAGTGCTTTAAGAATATAAGTAATAACATGTTTACTGTCTTTGCACATAACTTTTTCCTGAGTTGAAGGGGAATTACTAGGACAAGGATTTAAACAATTTAAACGTCATGGTATGTAATGTCTGCAGGGCATCCTTAAACCTTTTAGGTCTTCTCATTTCTTTACATTTGATCATTTAAAAAGTAAAATGGAATTTAATGTTTTAATTTGTTTCTGAAATTGAGCATTTTTCAAGTTTGTGGGACATTTCTCTTTTGTTTTCTAAAAATTCTCATACACTTTCTGTTAATAGGAGCATTTTTAGAGAACAGTTGCCACTGTTACTCTTTTAAATCTCCTTCCTGGGCTGATGTTGTTTCTCCTACATCAGAATTTTACTTACCTTTTAAAAGCACCATGTTAAAAAAATATTCTATAAAGCATTTTTGCTTGTCTTAATTTTTGTTTTCCGATATCTCATATATACCTTTAATGCTGCAATTCCCTAATCCATTTATTATTTTATGCACATCACTATGTATTACTTATTTTGCTGACAAAGTTATTCTCACGTTCAAAATCTTTCAGCAGCTCCTTATTGTCATTAGGCAGAAACTTCCTTCTCTGCTTGGCAATGAAGGTCTTCGACAAAGAGGATCCAGCTTTCACTTTTCCGGTTTATTCTCCTGCACGTTGGCTACCCCCCAACCAATCTGAATTAACTATATCCATTTTCCTTTGAATTTGTTAAATACATTCTTCTACTCATCATTTGTTTCTTTGCTGATTTTGATCCCATTCTATTATTTCTAGTGAAAAACTCTCTAAGTCACATGGCAAGTTTTACATTTCTTCTTGAGAGCTAATTTGATCGTTGGTGAGAGTTTATGGGAACCGCCATTTACTGACATTTTCCGTGCTGATTTGTATTGAAGTTGTCCTAAAGAATATGTCCCCAGGGTAATAATGTCAGCACCGGTTTTGTCTGCTCCTCCTCATGATACTTTGAGACTTTGTGCAAAACAGATCCTCAATACACGCTTATTTAATTGAATTAAACCTAAGTGCTAGTTGGTTAAATCCAGCTTTATTGAAGAGCTTGAATTAAGGCCTACAGCTAAAGGTCTCAGAAGTTCTTATGGATTTTCATATTTGATTTACACACTGAGCCAGAAGCTTTGGAATTATTACTGCCCTGGCTTAAAGAACATATTTATAAATATTCCTCGGGGAAATGCCTTTCCTCTTTTTTGAATAAGATAGACTCACTGAAAATAATTCCACAAGTAACCCTTCCTAAGTTACCATGTGCTGTGGGCAGTAAAACCTCAAAATATAGTTAATACTCGAAAAGGACAGCCTGAATATAAGGAGCAGTGGAAATATCTCTTGATGCTTACCTACAGAGATTGAATTTTTTCACTTTTCACCTTAAAGAAAAAGGTGAAACAGCTGGCAATATTAACAGGAAGTGATCTTTAGAGCATTACTTTAACAAACAAATAACAGAAAAATCTACACAACTACCATTTTAATTAGAAATTGGTACTTACCAAGGATTTAAATGTGAGAAGACATCTTCTGACCAAGATGGAGTAACAGGGATTGGATTTATGCTATCACCTGAAATAACAAAGGAAATAAAGACCAGGCTGATAGATGTAAATGTGTATATATGTATACACACACATACACACACACACAAACCCGGTTCCAATAAAGGACAATAACCCTTGAAAAACAAGGAGCAAACAAGATGAGTCTTATTATTATCCCAGCATACACCTTGATGAAGTTTTCAAGCTGGAGATCTCAGGCAAAACCTGGAAGACTCCTCTTAAGAAGATGGAGTAGAGAGCCTGGGGGAGGCCAAAGTGGCTAATGTTTGCAGGGCAGAATACCAGAGAGGAGAAAGCTGTACAGAAAATTCCAGAGATCTTCAGAAGGCCCCTCACCAATATTCCACTGAGTACAGATCAGCACCAGAGTCTGAAGGAACTGCCCAGGGCTAGTGAGAGAAAAATACTGAAGGAATAGAGGTGACCTTGCTTGGGGCTCCTCTGGGACTGAAGAGTATGCCTATTCCCACCGGGCCACATAGAAAACCTCATGATTCACAGGGGATTGAGAATAGTACATAGCAGTGTCTTGCCTCAGTTATGGGGAATAATTAGCCTAGACTGATTCAGCTTGGTCCTCCCTAACAAATCTTAAGAGCAAGACCTTAAAGGATCACACCTGCCCCCAACTGTAAGCACAACTCTACCCCTTCCTGCTGGAAGAGGCAACTGAAGTTCAGTGACCCTCCTTCCTGACTGATTCCTAGCTACATGGAGACTAAGAGGCAGCCAATTCTTACAGACAAGGGACACTTACTCCCTCCTCTGGGGAAAAGAGGTCTCCCTGGGAGACCTCTTACTCAAAATTGTTAAGGTAGGAAAGTCTCCACCCCTGCTATCATCCCAAGTTTCCCAGATCCAAGTTTCTGTCCTTTTTGGGACACAGCAGGTTACAAAGTTCTGGGATTTAGATGTTTGTGTTGATGCTCCATCCCCATGGGGGGTTGCTTTGAAGTTGGTGCATTTGTGTGCATTAGCAGACCATTTCAAAAGGTCCTTTTAGGCTAGCAGCTTCTGGGTTGTGCAGGATAAGACTAGCGGATACCAAGCCCATAGTATCTCATTTCTTGGAAAGTGGATTTCCTGGTGGGATGCCCATCTTGTGTGGGATCAGGTATTCTGTAAACTCCCAAGTAGTGGTTCTGATCGATGCCCAGTAGGCGGGAAAGCCTATAACCAGAATAGTTATCTATGCTTGCACTAACAAATTATTGCCCTTTCCAGACAAAAGGGACCCAATGTATCCAATCTGTCACGAAAGGGTTGTTGGTGCCTCAAGAAATCATACCATGCTAAGAGCTCAGCACTGGTCCCCAGGGATGACATGTTCTATTAACCATCTCTATAACTCTTCACAGGTTAGGCATTCCTGGATGCCATTCTGATATTGTTGCTCATTAAAATAATTATAATCCTTTGGCTTCTGGCAGTTAAATCACAGAACCTGACCTTTATTGCATCAGGGTCTTACTTCCATCAGCAAACTAATTTCTGTGACAGCCTCCACCATCAGCCCTGGCCTACAGAGAATTATCTTGAACATTTTATGATGCTAATGATGCTCATACCAGTCCTTTCCTTATGATCTTGGTAAATAGTGTGTTCTCTAGGCCTTCTTAAGGAATGCAGTCTTTTGGATATTTTGGCCTCACATAGCATAATTGTTCCAGCAGAGCCAAATCACTGAGACTTTTAATCTATTCCTCTACTAGCTGCCGCAGGAATTCACATAGTTCAATCTCCTTCACCCCAGGTGACTTTTTCTGGCTTCTGCTAGAAATCCAAGCGGCAATTTGTGCCATTGCCTAGCTTTTCACCAGAATATTAAATCCCATCTCCAAGTCAATACACTCTTCCTGATCCAGAATTATGGTCCAGCTCTTTTGATGGAGCACCTGCTGTATCCAGTTCCATAAGTACATGTGTGTAAGCCTGCTACCTATCATAGCTCTTTGGGATACTGTTTCCCCTCTCATGAGGGCCAACACTTCCTTAGCTGCATTGTTGTGTCTTAACACTTGCTGTAAGTCTGTTTGTCAGGAGAATTGGTCAGGAAAACTCCTGAGAAGTCATCTGTTGCTTTGTTTGGGAGAAACCTGTCTTACCTTTCCTTGTGGGAAGAGTGCTAGCTGTTCATGGGGAAGGGTGGGGACATTTTGTACATTCAGAGAATGATGGGGACTCAAAATCTTCATTAGATGTTCCTGGTGTAGCATCCTAGGAGCTGATGTCAGCATAACAGCCCTGACTCTGTTGAACATTCAACCATCTTTGAAGTTCAGTAACTGACTGTTAAATACTGACCTTGATCTTCATCTTTTTCTGCTTGCTAACTGCATGAGTGGAGGGCTGCTTTTTAGCTGCTAAGTAGACTCTCTTGCTCTTATGCTTCACTTTCTATTATTTCTTAATTTCTGCCAGATTTTCATTATCCACTTTTAGGGCAACAATTAACTCAGTAAAGATTATTTAATTCCATTATCTTTATATTTATTAACCATTCTCCCCTCCCCTGCCCCATAGAGTTTGAATGCCTGAATCCTCAATGCTAGAGTGTAGCCATCCCCAGATAGTCTCCCAGGTGGTCACAGGTAAAAGTTTGAACAAGTAGAATACTCCCTTGTGCCAGAAGCTGCCCATTCTCCACTTGCCATTCAGGGTAGGATCTACATTGTCAGCTGAGTAGTGAGGGACAGTTACCCAGACCCCATCTCACTGCTTGCCTTCTCAGACCATTCCTGGTACCAACTATGTTCACTGGGTGACCCAGACATCAGATGCTAAGACAAAATTTTTATTGGAGGGTAAAGCCTATGAAAGGAAAAGAGTAAAAAAAGAGGCAATCAATCTACATGAAGAACTAAGAATGTCTCTGCCAGCTTGGTAGGGTGCTCTGGACCAAAGATATAGGTTATCTGGTGTAGTCCTGTCCTTTGCTTGGCTCTAATCAGTCTTTGACTGAGAGCCAATGTAAAAAATTTGATCCTAGATCAAAAGCTAAGGCAGACCTCGAAGAAGCTAAGAGCTGGAGGTTATCAGCTAACCACATTCCTCATAGCTGGACAGTGAGTCTCTTCTTGAATGATCTGCAGGCCGCATCATTGTGTTTGCCAGAGCTCTCAAAAATACCTGCTTTTGTACTTTGATTTCTGAATCTGTTTCTGATTGTAACAATAAGTCCAGGACTAGGAAATTTGAAAGAACACCTTGCTGGAGGTGTTCTTCACTTCTCCAAGGGAAAGGCTGGACACACATGGCAGGTACCTGGAAGTGTTAAACCAAGAGAAAGTGCCACAAGGGAAAATGCACTCATCTGTACTGGTTAGGTCATTATCTTGATTTCAAGTGTGTACCTTAACCTGCTATTTACCTTTCCTTGTATCTAATTGTTAATTTCAGTGAGATAGCAGAGTTTGAAATAGAAGGATAGAATACTGCTAACACATCTTACATTAATTAATTAATTAAGCGATTTTGGTATTTAAAAAAAATACAATAGAGATTTTGAAAATGTCTGAATTAGAAATACATTACTTGTTTGAGGAAGTCTCATGGAAAAATACTAACAATTAGATGTCTAGAATATGTGTTTTCTTTTTTTTTTAATATAATTTTTTATTTTTTATAAACATATATTTTTATCCCCAGGGGTACAGGTCTGTGAATCACCAGGTTTACACACTTCACAGCACTTACCAAAACACATACCCTCCCCAATGTCCATAATACCACCCCCTTCTCCCAAACCCCCTCCCCCCAGCAACCCTCAGTTTATTTTGTGAGATTAAGAGTCACTTATGGTTTGTGTTTTCCTATCTAGACAACCATAGTTCAGATAATGTGGTAAATTAAGATTGGATTATTTGAATTTTACTTTTTTACTCTCCATGAAAAAGAGATTACCTAATAGAGGAGTAGTTACTGAATAATATTGCAGAAAATCTAACTCTTTTAAAGCCATGTAGAAGCACACAATTTGTGTCTCTTCTGTCTACTTCAACATTTATTACACTTGTTAATTAAAGCATGTCTCCAAAGACCTCTGCTTGCCAACCATGTATAACCCTGGCTGGAAGTGCCCTATGTATCTGAAGGTAAAGATGTTTGATACAATTACTGTCTAAGACAGTCCATATTGGCCTTCCTCTTCAGAGGAACAACATATTCTTGAAAGAAAAAAGCTCTTAAATGTTGTATAAATGATATTTAACTAATCTACATTGGTCTTTGCTGGTACATCATGCATTTATTTTTGAGTGTGGGTCTCTTAAGTTTGACCTAGCACACAAAAAAATAAATAAATAAAAAGAAAGAAAGAAAGAAAAAAAGGTAAATTTACTACAGGAGTGATAGGGAAAATTGCCATTTAAAACAACTGCTGCCTAAGGAGGGTGGACACTGTAAAATTAATTTCTTTTCTCTTGCATCCTTGGAAGGATTTGAACATGTAAATTTGAGCTTTGAGCTAAAATTCAAAGCAGTGCTCGAGGATAATTTGTAGCTCTCCTGAAGAGATATTAAGGAGGTCGAGATGGCATAGAGGAAGAAAGGAATCAGTATGACGAGGAAAAGCTGGAATTCTAAATAGGGAACAGGGCCGTCCTGGAATGGGGTGTTCAAAAATTTAATACCGAAAACTCACTGCTTCCATTTTTTTTGTTGTAAATCTTTTTTCTGACTTCTTCAAACCTTCAGTAGAATCTGTTGTGCCTACAAATGCTGTATTTGAGAGCCAGAGTACTTTGTTGTTGTTTTAAAGTTTAATTGTTTTTAAGAATTACAGAAAGAGATTGAGGCTGAATCCCATGACTAGACTGACACAAATCAGAGAGGAACATCATCAGTCAGAAAAATTAACAGGATTAATTCAGTAGATGCCAAAAATGACCATGAAAATCTAAGCCACTTCCACATTCCATCCCCCACCTCCCAAATCCTAGTGATTAATAGAAATCTTGCAAAGTTTTACAAATGATCCACAAATAGTGGAATTAGGGTTCAAGTCCATTAGCCAGGCCTCAAGGGGCAGGTGACCCTGTTAAAATCTGAGTTCCACAGGGATACTGGAATCTAGGAATAAAGATACACATAGGCCTTGGTAATAATGGAAGCAAAACCTCAAAGTTTCCTCAGTGGCTCATCTCAGTGTCTTTATGTGCATTAGCTTTTTTTTTTTTTTAAATGATTTTATTTATTTATTTGAGAGAAAGAGAGAGAGCAAGCACGAGAGGAGAGAGATCAGCGGGAGAAGCAGACTCCCTGCTGAGCAGGGAGTCTGATGTGGGACTTGATCCTAGGACTCCAGGATCATGACCTGAGCCAAAGGCAGTCACTTAACCAACTGAGCCACCCAGGCGCCCCTGCATTAGCTTTAAAAATTTTTAATTTTACTGTGCTAAGAGCACTTAACTTGAGATCTACACTATCAACAGATTTTAAAATGTACAGCACAAATTGTTAGCTATTTGCAAAAGTCAGAAATGTTCTCAAAGATAAACATCTAATCTGTTTTTTAAGGTCCTCTGTGAGAAAGTAAGTTTTCAATGTCCAATAGACACAATTTTTTTTTTTTAACAGGGGATCTCTAGAATGTACTTATCTTGTACAACAAAACTTTATATCTGTTGTATTTGTTTTTCATCTTACTTAAGACTTTTTTCTCTACATAGTAGAAAACTTGACTTTCAACTGCTACCAGGAAGGAGTGATCACACTTGCTGGGTCTCAAATCTTAGGGAAACATATGATTATGTTTGACTCAGACCATTTCTGATGATATCCTCTGTACCAGCCAACTGTGGTATTGTGTAGTTTGCACTGTACACTAGGATAAGGATTTTTTTTTTAAGTACCAGCATTTTTAGATGTACTATTCCTATATTCCTGTAGTCATCCATTTATTCTTCTGATGTATGCATCAGGAGTTTTGCATCCCCCAAAATGTAGCAAGTGTTTTAATCCATTAGTTACAGAATGTTATAAACTGCCTTTTCCAATAATAAATCATGTCAACATTGAAAAAATAACATCTAGTAAAAGAATTTAGGACATAGCAGCAAATTATTAATAGAACAATTGAGACAAGGGGAAGGATGCACTTATAGTCAGGAAACGGTGATTGATGGTAGAGCCCATTTTTTCATGAAGAATTTATTTTACACTCCCCAAAGACCATCTGGAAAGCCTTCTCTGGATGTTTACCTGTGTGTTTTGTGTTTAATAACAGTTCTAGACATCTCTTAATCACATCTGTCAAATGATGTTGGAGATAGACACCTAAACATAATGTCTTCAAGGACAGTCACACATTAGTGACTAAGACCTTCATTCACTCAAGAAAAGGACATGAAAATGTGATGTATACTGATTTTCAACTGCTCTATCTTAAATCTCACAGAACATAGTATCCTTAGGGCATGTTTAAATATATGTGTAGGTGTGAAAGTGTATACTTGTGTAAATATTTTTGATTGGTGATATTTCTGATCTTCATCACAAACATTATGCTCATATGTCATGCAAACATGATGGTGTCAGACTGGCTGTTGTTTCTAAATTGTGTTTCTATGGGGGAGGGGCTGGGAGGAAAAACAATTCCCTTTTATTTGCATTGTTCTTACAGTTCTTTCATTATTCTTGAAGTTCTGCTATAATATACAGAAGTAATGAATTAACCATAAAATCTCAGCAGCTTAACCTAACAATATTTTCTTCTTGCTCATGAAACAGATCTAGGGCAAAGCTAAAGTTGTGTAGTGCCTTGGATTCAGTCACTCAGAGATTTTGGCTGACAGAAGCCCCACTATCTTATAGCTGAACCATCTGGAACACATGGCTTCTTCCCCACCCATGTGATGGGCAAAGAACGCTCCATAAAAACTTTCACTGGGAATGAAGTGTTTTGCTCTGGAAAAGACATGTAATTCCATTGACCAGAACTACTCATATGGCCTCACCTAACTGCAGAAGCCCTGGGAAGTATAAGAGTATATGAAATAATTGGTGATGTGTCTTTGCCACACTATATTCCAGACCTATATTTGTTGGGCAAGAGAAATTTTAATGAACCAAGTGAAAATTTTAAATACTAAACTCCTATTCCTTTCTTTTTGTTCTAATGAACAACACATATAAAACATGATGACATATTGATTTAGAGTCCTAATTCACTTTCCTCCTGATTTTTATGCTGAGGGCACCATTCTTCTTTCAACAGTCCACTAGCTTATGTTGGTTATGGATTATTCAGTGTGCCAGAGAAGTGCTGAGAGCTATAAGGTGACTCTGGTTACAGAAAGTAAACATACAAAATCCCGCACATACAAAACCAAACCAAACCACTGTTTATGTGGCATGAAGTTAATTTCTAATTGAGAACTTATTGTTTAGGGTTAAAAAAAAGTTAGCCTTTATTTTTGTACCTCTTTGACCCATTCTTCACTTTCTCATTTGTCCTCTATCCCTAATCTCCTTTTAATGAGGAACAAGTTGAGCTAACAGAACCAATTCCTATCTCTAGCTATTTACCATAAACCACTGCTTCTTTATTCAATCTTTCCCCATCTGATCCTTTTTAGAATTGGAGCCGATGAAAACCAAATGAGATGATGGTGAGCTACAACGCTAATCAGAGATAACCAGCAATGTTCATGTTGTAGAAAACATTAAGCCTTCTTTTAACACCTTAAAGATTATTCTTTTCATTTAATACCAATGTAAAGAGTAATCCAAAAGGAAGTGCTGGTTTTAATAGCCACAAAATGTCTAGCTATTTAATAAAATTTCACAAACTGGTCTTAAATTACATTCAGGAGCAATTCAAATTACATGCAGAGAAAGACATATTCTCTGGTGGAAAAGCCTGTAGTGAGTCTTATTTATGAAACCAAAGTCATGTTTGCTTCATTAAAATATGAATATATAGGGGTGCCTGGGTGGCTCAGTGGGTTAAAGCCTCTGCCTTCGGCTCGGGTCATGATCCCAGGGTCCTGGGATTGAGCCCCACGTCGGGCTCTCTGCTCGGCGGGGAGCCTGCTTCCTCCTCTCTCTCTCTCTCTGTCTGCCCCTCTGCCTACTTGTGGTCTCTGTCTGTCAAATAAATAAATAAAATATTAAAAAAATATGAATATATACTTATACAACAATTTAGGAAAAGACTTTGTGGAATATAGGTCTGGGTGAATTTCTTGTGTTACCTATTTTTGCAAGTTTTTAAAAACATTGAAATCAGTATTGTGGGTTCTTAGAGATGAACCACCTGTCACAAATCAGAACCAACATTTATTGTAGCTTATTAAGAGGAAAAGTTGCTAGCAAAAACCATTTAAAGTGTAAAACAGGATATTGAAAACTTTCTTTCCCATGAGGTCTTTAAGAAACAGATTAGATGTTCATCTGTGATAATAGTTCTAACTTTTGTAAATAGATAATTATTTCATATGGTAGAATCACTAAAGGTGAGAAATGCATGGGGACAGAAGGAAGGCAGAAGAGCACAAGCACGTGTACGCATGTGTGGGTGTGAGAGAAAGAGAGAGAGTGAGAGAAAGGAGGGCCTACATTTCTCAGGAGAATTACATTTGTTTGTAGGTAACTGAACTGAATATGAAATTGCTTTTGAAGATAGCCACAAGCTAGAATATACATTATAAACTGGAGTTATAAATTATAAATAATTTATATTCCAACTTAATATGTTATCACAGTTCAAATATGTCTACCTTGTTAAAAAAAAATGTCATCATAGGAGTGATAGTATCCAGATTTTGACATAGGTCATTCCCAAGTTTGGTCTCCCTCACAAGAAGATCAACTAGTAATTATCCATAGATAAGACACCATTGTGAAAATCCCAGAAACTGGAGATGAGGCTAAAGGACGCCTTGGACCACAGATACCAGACAGGACCATGTTTGATGGGTAAGAGGAGTGGCTACACTCTGACTGCATTCGTTGCCTTCCCCATTCCCTCAACACCCCCACCCCCCATAAGAACAACACTGCATTGCACTGAGATAGCACCTCTGGATCTAGGTTTCTCCGGTGGAAAAAAAAAAGGGGGGGGGCCAAGATGAACACCCATCTCCCTCAGCATTTTGAGGCACTTTCTAGGAGGTCCACTCAGGTCTCACCTCACAGAAATCACTGAGGAAATCTGCAGGGCTTGACCATTGGAGATCAGATAGAAATAGGAGGAGTGGGGCTTATAGCACCTGGCACCCAGGTCTTGGCAGATTGCAATTCTCCTCTGAGAGACACTGGAGCAGATGTTCTAGCCAGATGCTCTGTCCATCTGTCGAGCCAAGCTGGTGGCACTGTCTGGCCGAGACATAAGCTCATATGTATGTGGTCAACTAATATTTGACAAAGGAGCCTAGAATACTCAATGAGAAAAGATATTCTCTTTAATAAACGGTGCTTGGAAAACTGGATATTCCCATGTAAAAGGATGAAACTGGACTTTTATCTAACACCCTCAAAACAAATAACTCAAAATGGTTAAAGATTAAATGTAAAATCTCAAACCATAAAATTCCTAGAAGAAAACACAAGGAAAAGCTCCTTGATAATGGTCTTGGCAATGATTTTAAGGATATGATAGTCAAAGCATAAGAAACAAGAGCAAAAATAAATCAGTGGGAATAACTATATCAAAGCAAAATGCCTCTGTATAGTAAAAGAAATGATAATGAAATGAAAAAGCAAAGTTTTATCCAAATAATGAAATCAACTATTCATTTCCACATGAGATTATAAACTCTTCACAGGCAGGGAACTTATTATACTTTTGAATTTTCCATAATATCTGTTAAGACATGTAAGTATATAATAAATATTTCTTGTTTAATTAATTATAACTAATTCAGTCAACATAAAGTCTGACTTTTGCAAAAGTATACTTTTTTCTTTCTTTCTTTCTTTCTTTTCTTTTCTTTTTTTTTTTTTTTTTTGGAGAGAGAGAGAGAGCAAGCAGGTAGAGGGAGAGAGAATACTAACAAAGCTCCAGGCCCAGCACTGAGTCCAACACGGGGCTCAATCTCAGGACCCTGAGATCATGACCTGAGCCAAAATCAAGTCAGACACTTAACTGACTGAGATACCCAGGTACCCCCAGAAGGACACTATTCAACCTATCAGTGCTTTGGAGGTTTGTTTTCAGAGTAGAGAAAATTCTTTATACAAAGAAGGACTTAGTGACCTTTTCCATAAATGTATTTTACAGGTAGAAGAGTACTCTTTTGTACTTTGAAAAGTATGACTTAATATCAAAATAAATGCTTTGCTCATATAAAAGCTGCAATAAAATATTAGCAATAAAATAATAAAAACATTTTTCTTAGAAGAAAAAGAAAGGAAAAGCCAACACATAGAATGGGAGAAAATATTTATAAGCCATGTATCTTTTAAAAGATTAGTATCTGAAATATATAAAGAATTCCTACAACTCAATAGGAAAAATACAAGTAGTCTAATTAAAACATGGGCAAATAATCTGAAGAGACGTTTTCCCAAAGAACACATAAAAATGTCCAGCAGATACATCAGAAGGTGTTCAACACCACTAATCATCAGGGAAATTCAGATAAAAACTAAATGAGTTAGTGACCGTGCAGCTGGATATCAGAGAGGTCTGGGAAGATCAGCTTTGGAATGGAAAAGGAGTGTGTAGAACAGTTTACTCTGCAACACAGAGCCCAGCAATCTGTAACGTGCAGTCTTCTGAAATCAGAAAAGTAAGGAACTTCAGCTATTTTCAGTAGAAATCTGGAGGTGCATTTTCATTGGTTAAAAAATGACTACATTTGGGGGCGCCTGGGTGGCTCAGTGGGTTAAGCCGCTGCCTTCGGCTCAGGTCATGATCTCAGGGTCCTGGGATTGAGTCCTGCATCGGGCTCTCTGCTCAGCAGGGAGCATGCTTCCCTCTCTTTCTCTGCCTGCCTCTCTGTCTACCTGTGATCTCTATGTCAAATAAATAAATAAAATCTTAAAAAAAAATGACTACATTCGATAGTTTAGAAACCAACCCAGTCTGAGGAGCAGGGGATGGAATAAAAACTGAGGAGCCACCTAAATCTGTTGAGTTATGGCTGGTGTCCAACCCATAAAACATCACATCCTTCAGAATCCATGAAAGAAAGTAGTTCAATCAGAGATCCTAGGAGTTCAACTAAGGAAGATTTTCACAGAAAAAACAGTGGAAGTTGAAACTGTAAGAATATTAGTTCCCCATCACCCAAGGCAAGGGAAGCAAGGGCCAGAATGAACAACTGGGACTTCATCAAGATCAAAAGCTTTTGCACAGCAAAGGAAACAGTCAACAAAACCAAAGACAATGGACAGAATGGGAGATGATATTTGAAAATGACATATCAGATAAAGGACTAGTATCCAAAATCTATAAAGAGCTTAGCAAACTCAACACCCAGAGAACAAGTAATCCAATCAAGAAATGGGCAGAGGACATGAAGACATTTCTTCAGGGAAGACATCCAAATGGCCAACAGACACATGAAAAAGTGCTCCACATCACTCAGCATCAGGGAAATACAAATCAAAACCACAATGAGATACCACCTCACACCAGTCAGAATGGCTAAAATTAACAAGTCAGGAAATGACAGATGATGGCGAGGATGCAGAGAAAGGGGAA